>NW_019735564.1:1065773-1236440 GCF_002891405.2 Cryptotermes secundus | reverse complement strand
CCGATTTTGGATCGTTCCCGACGTTTTTCCTACCCTCCATAAACTTCTTAAACCACTCGAAAACTTGCGTGCGAGATAGACACTGATCACCATATACTTCTGTCAACAAATTGTAAGTTTCAGTGGCAGATTTTCCAAGTTTTGTGAGGAATTTGATGTTAGCACGTTGTTCTGCATTAGCACTCAGCATTATTCCGACGGAGCTCAGAAACACGATCCGCTTCTAACAATGGTCGCGGCCAGACTAACCGATGTACGTGAATGAAACTTTGTGTGACGGTAGAGGGAAGTCCAAGGGTCAATGCCCTACCCTCCTCTTCGTCAATGACGTGGCCGGAAATGAGTCATGAAAGTAATCCGGGTTCTTTATTGCCACACCTTGTACACAGTGCCAAATCCCAGAAGACTGCTTTCTTCATAGTCACCGCCGTGAAAGCCTCAAATCTTACAACTCCTGAATTATCCACATGAGGCTGTATGGACTCCGTTCCAGAACCACTACTTCTCAGAAAATCTGGTAGTGCCGAAAATCGAACCTAGACCTCTGGATCTGTAGCCAGGAACTCTGACCACTAGACCACAGGCAGTCACTGACTAAATTCATCATCCTTAAATTCAGATTTCAACACTATTCATCATTCATCATCCTCAGAATGGTGCTGTCATTATATGATCATCTGCACAATTGGTTCTCTCTACATTTCTTTGCTGCCGTTGTTATATGGTTACCTGAAGAATTGGCTCTGTCTGCATCAACTACTATGGATGATCCCCACAAATTTTTAACTTGTAGGAGAGCTGGGTTTATAAAGGGTTACAGTCTACACTGATTAAGTCCAATATACTGTATACATATATAAATGTCTGTGTATCTATCAATGTATCAATGTGAGTACATAGTTACGTACTGCAAGATGGCATTGTATGACTGTTTTAAGTTTCTGTAACTGTAAGTTTACAATTCCTGATGCTCCTAACTTATTTCATCATTTTTTTACATTACATAGGTTTAAAATATACATGATCTAATAATTATCCAGTCAACTTCTTTTACAGTATTGGCTGTGTAACAGATGATGAGGAACTTTGTACATCAAGAAATGATGTGCTTTGTACAAGTAGTTGTGATATTTGTAAGAAAGGGATTGTACAGAGTGAACATATTGTCAAACACAACTGCAAACTCTCAACTGACAATCTTCTTCGATCTCAAAATTGTGGGAAACGGTGCTCAAGAAAAGGAAAGATATTGGGACATCAAAGTATATGCTCTGGTGGAAAGTCTCTCAAATATGAAAAGTGCAAGAATGGAATCTCAGAAAGGGGGGGTGAATTTAGACATCAAAGGACACACACTGGTGAAAAATGTTTCAAATGTGATATCTGTGGGAAAATATACTCTTACAAGTATCTTCTTGTTAGACATCAAAGAACACACACTGGTGAAAAATGTTTCAAATGTGATATCTGTGGGAAAATATACTCTTACAAGTATCTTCTTGTTAGACATCAAAGAACACACACAGGAGAAAGACCTTTCACATGTGATGTATGTGGGAAAGGATTTATGGAGAGAGGAAAGTTGACCATACATCAAAGAATACACACTGGTGAAAAACGTTTGGAACGTGAAAAATCTTTGGAATGTGATGCATGTGGTAGAAAATTTGATATTAGATTCAGCCTTGAGAGACATACAAGAATACATACAGGAGAAAAGCTCAGAGTGTGTGAAATTTGTGGGAAAGGATTTTCTGACCATAGCAATTTTTTGGTACATCAGAGGATTCATGGAATAATTCTGAATGGTGGCAGAACTGACATGAGACATATGAAGAGAAACAAAGGTGAGAAACGTTTTCAGTGTGATGCTTGTGGAAAGCACTTTTTTGAAAAAGGAGATATTGCTAGACATGTGAAAATTCATACTGGTGAAAAGCCTTTCATATGTACAGTTTGTGAGAAACGATTCTTGGAAAAAGGAAAGCTTTTGAGACACCAAAGAAGGTTAAATGTCTGCAAAAAGCCTTAAGAATGTGATATTTGGAAAACAGTTCTCATCAAAGGAAAGTGTCCAAAAACATAAAAAATCACTTTAGTGAATATAGTTTCAGAGGGGATAGTTTTTATTTAAGAAATCTTTGTCATTTAGGAATACACTGGACATACACATTCAGATGTGAAGAAATGTTTGGCATGAATTGGAACTGTAATGTATATGAGATATTAGTTAATTGTAATGTAGTTATGCTAATCTTTTGATGTAAAGTACTAAGAGATAATGCAAATTAAATGTCTTTCTCTAAGGGCTGCACCTCCGTTTAGAAATATGTGGTACTTAAAAAAGAAAATTAGTCTGATACTTGCTCATGGTTTATATTGTTTTGCTGAGGTGTGGCCTTTGATCTTGTGGAAAAAGCTGATATATTTTTATATTTGTTTGTATTTAGGGCTTACTTTCTTTAATCTGTTAATATGTTTATACATGAAGTATACAAATGTGATACTGCAAGTTGACTAAAACAATGTAATAACTGTAACCTTTCCTTGTCACATCTACACACCAAAGTCTGCTCTTTTGA
Source organism: Cryptotermes secundus (assembly GCF_002891405.2). Lineage (NCBI taxonomy): Eukaryota > Metazoa > Arthropoda > Insecta > Blattodea > Kalotermitidae > Cryptotermes > Cryptotermes secundus. The sequence continues at coordinate 1,233,858 of NW_019735564.1, read as the reverse complement.
GCCATGCTGATAATGATGGGACCAGGACCATTCTCCTGTTACTGTTTTTGTCAGTAAGTTACCATGTAACTATACAATCTGTGGCAGATAATTTTGTTCTGTTTTGTATAACTTTAAGCAATTTGTCCTATCGCAGCATAACTTTCATTATAACTGTTTCAGTTAACATACCTTTGTCCTTCACCTCAGTGTGGTTCTGAAGGTTTGTGATGGTGGTTTACTAATATTTTCCCTTAATTTTTTCACTCTGTGGATTTACCATTGATGCTTATAGAATAATAACATTTATGTTGTGACATAAATGCTTTTAATATTAATGAACCAAAACTTTATTTGGGTGTGTATTGGTCATCATACATCACTACCAACACCACCACCATTATCATCATTACATGTTTCCATCAATGTGGGTTATCTTATGGTAGAGCTTTTGTCATTCTTGGACCTTCCTTTCCATAAGCACTCCTATTGTATCTGTTTTCACTGATTGTTATATGTACTTCCCTCACTTTACCACCAAGGTACGGAGATTAGTGCTTAGTGGAGGTGTGTTAAGTATGGTTGCTGTTCTGCTGTACAACTTCTGAAAGACACATGTATGTATATTCATGATCTTGCATATGTTCTCTGTAATCTGGCACGTCTGGACAACCATGGCCTGAAGCTTCATCACTGAGGCTAGATTTTTGGAAAGCTTCTCTTTCATGAATCCCCACAGAAAGAATTTGTGATTACTGTCAGGCTTCCTGTTAAACCAGTTCTTTCCACATAGGTGTTCAGGATAAAAATCAGAAATTACACATGAAGTAAAGGTGCCATTAAGGGAGTCCAAGATAATGCTTGCTGTCTGCAGCATGACACTATCCTGCATAAATTCTGTTTATCAGCAAACCATTTGCAATCACAGTTTTGTAAAAAAAACTGTCTAAATAGCACATTACTTGATACAGCAGCCCACACTATGGTCTTTGATACATGATGCACTTTTTCAGTGAATATGTGGATTATTGGCAGACAAGAAATTAACATTTGCCCACTGTTTCTTCCACGGTTGTAGTTAAACTTCAACCATATCAGTGGATGCAGGAAGTGAGGTGCATGCATTCTTATCATTTCACACCAAGATGTAACCTCTGCCACACTGCAAAATGATGTGTGTGCAGAAGTAGTTAAAATCCTTATATATATATATTTTTTTATTTACATAATGTTAGCAATCAGAATTACGTTTGATTCTATAAGCTAATTTGCTGTAGTATTCTTCGTGATGTGGAGAGGGCTTATCCAGAGATCTAGATCTGTGTTGACTGAGAGGATCATGGTATCATCCGCAAATGTGCCCATTGTGTTGGCATTGACTGGTAGGTCTGCTGTATACAGTAAATAAAGTAGTGGGCCTAAGACACTGCCTTGTGGTACACCTGATTTTATTGCAAAATTGTTAGTTATACTATTGTGACGTGTTGCGCTATGCAGGGATACCCCTCCCCCCGCCAGTGGTTATGTAACGCTATCGGATTTCTGTCGTTACTAAGGTAACAGGCGAGTCAACACTCCTTCGTCTACCCGCCTAGCGGTGACGTCACCAAGGGATACCGCGGTTGCTAGGCAGCAGTAAACAACTCCCGACAGCATTGCTAGCAACACGGCGCCAGACAACAGTGTTGCCTATTATGTGGCTGTTTTTCTGTGTTGTCCGGAATGAGGCTAGATACGGAGCAGCGAAGACTATTCAGTTAGTTCCGAGCAAGCCTACAAGTTAGTTACGAGACACAGTTCTCAAGTTCCGAGTTAGTCAGCAGTTGGAAGTGAGTGTGTGATCAGAGTTCTCCATTTACCCAACAGGAGTGAACGAGTTAAAAGTGTAGCAGCCCATGAAGCGAGTTGAATTGTAGTAGTCACCGATTTCAGTTGTAACGAGTGAATCGTGATAGTGTGAAGAGGTTTGGTTGTAGGGTTTGTAAAGTGTGGAAACCCATAACATTGTTATAAATAATTGTAGCCGATACTTGTAGGTTGTTAAATAAACCAATTAACAATCTCTACGGCGTATTCAGTAACGAAACACATTACACTATCATTGATTCTCATTCTGAACTCTCTGCCACTTATATAGGATTTTTTTTTTCCTTGGCACTACAGCCCCAGTGGGCCTAGGCCTACCTCCATGAACTTCTCCGTTCACTTCGGTTTTTCTAGATCTTACACATACGGTAGGACTCCTTGGGCGAGTGATCAGTTCGTTGCAAGGCCTCTACCTGTAGACAAACACAGAAAAACGCACACAAACATCCATGCCCTGAGTGGGATTCGAACCCACGATCTCGGCTTCCGAGCGAGCGAAGACAGTGCATGCCTTAGACCGCTCGGCTACCGTGACCGGCATATAGGATTTTAGTAAGTGGAAATAAGTGATGAGCAGATATTTTTTGATTTTGTACAGTAGTCCTGGATACCATACCTTATCAAAGGCTTGACTTGCATCTAGAAAGACTGATGTGCAATATTCTTTATTTTCTATTGCATGGTGTATTTTGTGTGTTGTTCTGTGTATCTGCTGTAGAGTGGAGTGGTTTTCTCTAAACACAAATTGATGTGATGGTATCCATTCTTCTATATTTGGGTCAGACCTTGCTCTTTTTAAGAGAAGTCTTTCGAGGAGCTTAGATATGATGGGTAATAAACTTATAGGACGATAGGATGACACACTTATTAGGATTTTTGCCTGGTTTGAGGATCAGGATTATTTCTGCTGTTTTTAGCTGATTTGGCCAGTATTTATGTTTGGGAATAGCATTAAATATATATGTGAGAAGTACTAACCCTTTTCTTGACATTTCTTTTAACATTATTGGAGTCACTTCATCAATGCCAGGTGTTTTTCTCGAATATAAGAGTGGTATTTCGTTTTGCACTTCTTTAACTGTAAAAAATTTTATTTATGGTGTAATGCTGATATTTTCAGATATTTGTCTATTTCTTTATCAGTCTCGTTATCATCATCATCATCATCAGTGATTTGTCAGATGACAGGTCATCTGTCTCTATTCTAGGTTCTATTACAATTGTTTGGTTTTGTAGTCTTGCTAGTTTGTAAATTTCTTTGTTGTTAGTGGCAGGTTCTAGATCAACAAAAAATACGTTAAGTGGTTCTTTGGTCATCCGGCTTCTTGCATTTATGTTTCTTACCTTGTGTCCTCCTTTATTCAGTTCTTGTTCAATTTCTTGTAGGTTAGTTGAAAAATGTAGATGTTTAATAACTATCCTGAAGGCACGATTTTCCTTCAGTTGGTATGTATGATGTATAATATTCTTTTCACGCATACACGTATATCGTACAAGATTACGATAGGTGTCTGGAGTATGACAGTTAATTTTTACAGTGTTTTCTACTAAGGTTTTGGTAGTGTACTGTTCTATTTCAACTATGCTGCACAGGTTATGTACCATGTCTTGATAGTTTGTTACTCCATATACAAATATTGGAGGTGGTTTCTGGATTTTATTCTCTATTATTTTGGTGGTGGTGTTTTCGTCATCTTCTACATTTAGTTGACTATATTTGTTTGTTAAGGTTATGTTTTGACTGACAGGTTGATTTATCTTCCTTCTTTTTGTGTTCTTCACTTTTTGCCATGTGTTTTCGTTTGAATCCTGAATGGTACATCATCTTCACTAGTTGATGACATCCTATGATAGTATTGTTTACTTTTTTTTGTTGTGTGTTGGGATGGTTGGGTCGGTTGCCTCAGGAACCGTTGCTGTTGTTGCTTCCACTATAAAGCACGTGCCTCACGGAGTGTTGTTCTATACACGTCCGCTCTGCTCGGCCACCTCGATAGAACTCCAAAATCCTTATATATATAACTTAAACTTTATTGACTGGTTTACAGCTCTGTTTCACCAGCTGTGAGGTACATACGAATTTTGCTGAAGAATCAGCATGCCTGATAGCCAATAACATTTCAAATTAAGAAAAGTAATTAACTTTTGGAACACTTGATGGGTTTTAGGGCAAGTTGTGCAGTTCACGCATAGGACTTTGTTTATAATTTGTCAGCAGTAGGCAGCAGTTATCAGCTTCATTAGTCATTTGTTCTCAGTTACATATGACACTTATGTGAAGTACAGATCTACTAGAAAGTGTTGGCAAAAATTTCATGATGGAGCTTCTAGCAGACAAACAATTCACAATTCGGTAAATAAACTTAAAACAGGACTCTTTAATAGACAAAAAACAAGAACATAAGTGTATAGAAGTTAGATGACAAAGGGGCCAGACTTGAACATACACCTAGAAAATCACTGAAACATCTAACTGTTTTAAGAGACTGGCATGTCAAAGTCTACTGTAAGAACGGTAACAACATCCTTTCTGGTGAAACATAAATACACAAAATAATCGCTACTTGAGTTCACAGAATCCACATCAAAACCACGAAGTCCCGCTCCATCCAGTGAAAGTTGGTGTCTGGTGTGCTGTAAGTGCAAGAACAATTGTACCTCTTTTTTTTAATAAAAATTGTGAAAGATATCTACGTGTAGAGGGGCAGCATTTTCAGTGCTTTTTGTGATCTGTGATTTCTGATGACTTCATTGCAGATGTTATCAGCCATCAGACATTCTGATTCATTGGCAAAATTCATATGCACTTTTGGGGGGGGGGGTTCACCAGTCGCCATGAAGTGCGCATATACATGTGTGTGAACATCCAGAATCATTGGAAATGTATGTTTCATTACGAATTTTCAGCATTCATCAAATTACTGTTACTTACGTGACTATATGACTGAAGAGAACTATCTTCTGGGATGTAATGCCAGGTAGAAGTCCACCACTGTTTCAGAGGAGCCTATTGCCCCTATCTTCAGCATCAGAGAGTAAATTGAGCAAGAAATTATTTCTTTCAGGAGACAAGTGTTCTTCATAGTGACTACTGTGAGAACCCTAAATCCAATCAGATTTTCATTAATTACAGTATAAAGTAAAGATTGAAACATGTTTAAATCCTGCTAATTATTTCTTGTAATTTTCAATTTATTTTCGCTGTCCTTTTATACAAAAATGTCACTTCTTGAAGTTTTAAAAATTGTGAATAATATGCTTTACAAAGACTGCTGGCAAATGAGAAGTATGATATTAGATATATTTTTGGAGAAAGGGTACTGCACATCCCACTTGCCTTGAAATATACTGTATAACAATCTCCTGTTTTGCAGTCTACTAAATATGGCTTTGATAAAGACATTGCTAGGGACACAATTTAATACGTGCTGCAAAACATTACAAGACAATGACTTGTTTAACCAACAAATGAAGTGCTTGGAAAAGCAAGTTTTAATCACATTTCCTTCTCTTATACTAGGTTGAAAATGGCCACATATCCTGGTATAAGCAGCTGCGGTGTGGGGGGGGGCACACATAGCCTACTGGCTGTTAACATAACACTTCAACATGACCTAAGCTACATGCAGTATTGTAGCATGATGTATTTCATTCTGTTATGACTTATGTATAGATACAGTATATGATGGGGGCATACGGTTACATATATGTGACTGAGGCAGTATGCTACAAGCCATAAGGTTGCAGGTCCAGTTTCTGATGTTGGCTATTTCAATTGTCCTAATGCTTCCAGCTGCACTATGGCCCTGGTGTCAACACAGAAATGAATACCATGAATCTTCCCAGGGGTAAAGGGCAGCAAGCACATAAGGCTGGCAACCTCACCACCATTTGTAAGCCAATTGTCTAGAAATGTGGGGAGTAAGAACCTCTGCAGCACAAGACGTCAGGGTTGCAAAATCAGAAAGTTTCTCACCAGTGCTTGTAAAGTCATAACATTTCATTCATGCCAATCCAACGTCTTCTTACCCAAAAGCATTGAACATTGTGAACTATAACATACATAGAATACTTGTGTTTAGGAAAGCTGAAGGTGGGGTCTAGCTATTTCTCCACCCTAATTTGTACTACTCCGTGGGTTGCAAGTTGTCGGGGCTGGTGCTTGGTGGTTTATTTGTTTATTTGAAAGAAAATTATGTTTCCATCAGACATACTTCTATTCAACCTCACACCTTGGTAACAACTTACACTTGAAAGCCACACAGAACATAGTTTTTTGGTTACATTAAAGCATTATAAATCATATATGGCAAGCAGTAATACTGATGTTTCCATTTATTATTAATTTCATTAGAATGATGTTCAGTACTGGACATGATTATATGGCAAAATTACAACATATCTTACAGAATTACAATGAATACTGAAATCTAATATTCATCTTTCATTTCAGTAATTTAGAGGATTATATGGCAAAATAATATATCTTACAGAATACTGGAAATCTGATACTCATCTTCCACTACAGTACTGGACAAGAATAAATTGCAAATATAACAACATATCTTACAGAATTTTGATTTGTTTCATCCTGGTCCGTCACACTAACAATATTATAAAAGGTTAATTATATCTGTCCACTGTGACTGGACATCAGTCACTCTGGATGGAATTAATTAACCATTTATAATATTTTACAGAATATTGGAAATCTGATATTCATCTTCCATTACAGCACTGGACAGGAATATTTGGCAAAATTAATAATTAATCTTAAGGAAATGCAATGATTATTGGAAATCTTATATTCATGTTCACCAGTTCAGTACTGGACAGAGTAATATGGAGAAAAATAGGGAATACACCCATAATAATAAAACAGAATAATAATATAAAAATAATAAAATAGNTTCATCCTGGTCCGTCACACTAACAATATTATAAAAGGTTAATTATATCTGTCCACTGTGACTGGACATCAGTCACTCTGGATGGAATTAATTAACCATTTATAATATTTTACAGAATATTGGAAATCTGATATTCATCTTCCATTACAGCACTGGACAGGAATATTTGGCAAAATTAATAATTAATCTTAAGGAAATGCAATGATTATTGGAAATCTTATATTCATGTTCACCAGTTCAGTACTGGACAGAGTAATATGGAGAAAAATAGGGAATACACCCATAATAATAAAACAGAATAATAATATAAAAATAATAAAATAGTTAAATAAATTATTAGAAGGAATGCACCCATAATAATGAAACAGAATATACCAAAAACAAACTAGGTAAATAAATTACACAAAATGTCCTACCCCCACTGAATCCTGATATTGATCCTTCTTCTCAGTGTTTCCTGCTGAAGGGGATAACGAGTGCTCTATACTGGAGACTGTTATTGTTTAGTGGGCAACACATGTTCCACCATTTAAAACTCTGAGTTTGTCAACCTCCTCAATAAACGTAGTTGTTACCAGGTATTCACTGCAGCACCCTCCTCAATGAACAAAAGAAAAATGCGAAATTAGTGCTTCCTTACATCGTGGATTACCATAATTCTTTGCATTGGGAAATAACACATAGTACTTTACAACACACTGCCTCTATAAAAAAATTTGTTTACTGGTTACTTTACTCCTCATAGTAAAGTCTTTACCACCTCATTCTCTCATAAATCATATTACTGAATGAATGTTCTGCTTTTCAAACATTTTTTAATTATTCATGACCTGTATACTGATATACAGTTTCAGTAGTAATAAATGATAATGACGTTTGTTTGATTACAACTGGGTTCTGGGGACAACAACTTTGAAAACCAGTCCTCATTATTAGCCACTGCATTCGAAGCCTATTGCGCTTACCTGAAATTGTGTGTAATGAAGCATCAGGAGGTTGTGGGAGTGATTGTGCTGCAGAATCTGAGCTACATGGAACTGTGAATCTGTTCAGCTGTAGTGAAATCACTTTCTACTACACAAAAATTTATAGTGCAGCATTCTAGCAGAATCAATAGTCCAGGATATCCCAACTCTTCCTGCTACGGTGATGGGTAAGGTTTAATACATTTAATACAGACACTAGCTAAACTTAATTTCTCCGTTGGATTAAGCAATACATAATAAAGCCATTACATCATGCATTAAAACAGACTTACCTCGCTGAATCCCTGGGAAAGCTGAAGAGCTTCAAACCTGTCGGCCTACTGGATGACGAGCACCCTGGGGCAGTTCAAAATTTATTGTTTCCCATTTATCCTGCAAGAAACAGTAGATATTATAACACAATCACAGTACACGGTGAGTTTCGAGATTCTACAGAACTTCTTTATCCTACATCCAAAGATGCATAACCTACAGAAATATCTTAACAGGAATTTTTCACTACATCAAATCAAATCAAATTCTTTACTTACCAATCAACCGCAAACTAAGAAACTTAAGTTTTCGATAACTACCGCCACCACCAACTGACAATCTATTGCAAACGGTGTACTGGGATTGGGTCACACAAATGCGATTCGATATATTGCAATAGTTGAATTGTGATTGGTTCTGACTCTCTAGTTCGGTCCGTCTGCGTAGAGATGGCAGGAGATCCATTGTTTCCCCCTTCCCTATGACAGTTGCACCCGTTGCACCGATTGCTGTTTAGCTGTGTTAGCTGTTTAGTGTTTAGCGTGTTTAGTACCTAGTACGGCCTGGTAATCCAAGTTATCCAAGCGGTGGTAAGATTTTGATGGTTTTGATCGTTTTGATGCTCTTGTGTCTTGTCATGATGGAAGAAAGTAGAAGAGGATTGTAGTTGTACGTTTGCGGAAGAGCATATTCAGGTCTGGAAATTCGGGTCTTGTATGTGTAATTGATGAACTGTGTATGGATTAGTATATGGGCCTTTTTTCCATGAACAAACGTGTATTGCGTCTGAGTCTTATAATACATCACGGATACAACCGACTGTGTTAACCTAACATTCCACAAACCGAAACTACTTTTTGTTTGGTTTGTTCTATGATCAAGTCAAGGTGGATATGGGGAGGGCATGTAGCACCAATGGGAGAGAAGAGGAATCCGTGTAGCATATTGATGGGGAACCAGAAGTAAAGAGACCACTAGGAAGACCAAGACGTAGGTGGGTGGGAAATATTAATTGATCTTAGAGAGATAGGATTGGGTGATATGGACTGGATTTATCTGACTCAGGATAGGGACTAATGGAGGGCTTTTGTGAAACATGGTAATGAACCTTTTGGTTCCATAAAATCTTGGGAACTTCTATAGTAGCTGTGTGACTGGCATCTTTTCAAGAAATGCTTAACTCCATGAATTTAGTTAGTTAGTTCTGTCTTCTGGGATGTAACGCTGTGTAGTCCAGTGAAAGACGGCCTACGTTTTGGAGGAAGATACTGCCTCCATTATCAGGGTCAATGTATTGTGGTACAGTAGTTTTGTGGTACTGAGTATTTAAATTTTGATGATGATGACTGTCTGATTATGTATGTATATTTATATGTTATATTGTATTATTGACTTGTTCTGTATCTGAGGCAGATGCCTCTATGGATTTTTTTGGAACTAAATAAATGACAATGACAAAGAATAAGTCAAGCTAGAGACCAGCGGGCAGCAGGGGAAGGAAAGTGCTGCTTCCTTTCTGCTTCATGCTAGTTTCTTTCACCACATTACACTTCATTATGCCCCAGAGGTTAGAACTTTTCATAACCACTGATGTGAGATCCCCACATAGAACCTACATAGAAGTTTTTGACCTGGAAGAAAGAATGCAAGAAGAAGAAGGAGAAATACGATTCACATCTTCTGAAAATGGGTTCAAATTGAGTACATCAAAAAGAGTTCTAAAATATGGAGATATAAGACATGCCTGAAGAAGGGAGGATTCTTTTTCACCTGGAATGAGCGATTGTCCGAAATTGTTCTCTTTGCCGTTGTAGCCGTGATTGATTTTGATGGTGATGATGAAATGAAGATATATGTAAGATATGTAAGTGTAACATGGTTTGTTTCTATTTTAGGCTTGTACAAAAATGGGATGGCCCTTAATTATGTGGAGAAAATTTCCAAAACTCAGAAGTGTGGGCCAAACTTTTCACACATCTCCTGCTTGCAGTCATGTCATCAAACTAACGCGGTTGCGAGTTGTGGACAACAGTGAAATAGGAAAACAAGCAATGGCTGAGGGAAAACCACCAAAATGTATTCACGTTTATAACAAGAAGGAGGTTGGAACAATTGGTACATACTTGAAAATTATCTGCAAAATATTGTTTTCAATCAGTTGTCTTAACGAATTAGCCACTTCTTTTAATCAGTATTTTACAACAATAGCAGCAAAATTGGTAAACGTATAGTAAAGTCCGTGTAGGTAAACACTTGTCTGAGAAATTTCCTATCCAGAATGGTCTGAAACAAGGAGATGGTTTATCACCACTCCTTTTCAACTTCGCCTTAGAATATGCAATTAGGAGGGTCCCGGGAAACCAGGTGGGACTGAAACTAAATGGGACACATCAGATGTTGGTCTACGCAGATGTTGTGAATCTACTGGGTGATCATGTAGATACCATAAAGAAAAACACACAAACTTTAATTGACGCAAGTAATGAGGTTGGTCTAGAAGTAAACACAGAGAAAACTAAGTATATATTACGGTCTCATAACCAAAATGCAGGGCAAAATCATGACATAAAGATAGGAAACAGATGTTTTGAAAATGTGGCACAGTTCAGATATTTGGGAACAACGATAACAGATCGAAACCTGATTCAGGAGGAAATTAAGAGGTGATTGAACTCTGGTAATGCTTGCTACCATTCAGTCCATAACATTTTGTCTTCTCATATGTTGTCCAAAAACATAAAAATTAGAATATACAAAATAATAATTTTGCCTGTAGTTCTGTATGGGTGTGAAACTTGGTCTCTGACATTAAGGGAGGAACATAGACTGAGGGTGTTTGAGAACAGGGTGTTGAGAATATTTGGACCAAAGAGAGATGAAGTCACAGGAGGTTGGAGAAAACTGCATAATGAGGAGCTTCATAACTTGTACTCTTCTCCAAGTATAATTAGAATGATCAAGTCAAGGAGGATGAGGTGGGCAGGTCATGTAGCACGAATGGGGGAGACGAAGAATGCGTATAGGATATTGGTGGGAAAGCCAGAAGGAAAGAGACCACAGGGAAGACCAAGGCGTAGGTGGTTGGACAATATCAGAATGGATCTAAGAGAGATAGGATGGGATGCTATGGATTGGATAGATCTGGCTCAGGATAGGGACCAGTGGAGGGCTCTTGTGAACACGGTGATGAACCTTCGGGTTCCATAAAATGCTGGGAAATTCTTGAGTAGCTGCAGAATTGGCGGCTCCTCAAGAAGGGCTCAGCTCCATGAGTAAGTAAGTAAATAAGCAGAGAAATTGGTAACTACGAATTTTGATACAAATGAAGCTAATAAATTGCTCAGTACTTCCAAGTATGATAAAATACCAGAAATGAAATTAATCCCTGTAACTGAGGCACAATTAAAGAATATAATGAAGTCACTGAAACCAAAAAATTCTACAGAGTATGATGGTGTCTCTAGTAGAATATTAAAATATTGTATAGACGAGATAAGCAAGCCACTTAGTTACATATTTAATGCATCCCTTAAACAGGGTATCTGTCCTGAAGGAATGAAATATGCATCATTAAGACCTATATATAAAACAGGTGAGAAGTCATATATCAAATTATAGACCAATATCATTGTTGACAACCTTTTCTAATTTACTTGAAATAGTGATGTATGTTATAATGGGATAAAGCAGCACATAAATACAAATAATGTGATTGCATCTGAACAGTTTGACTTTAGGGAAAATAGGATTACGGAAACAGCGATCTACACCTTAACTAATCATATCTTAAAAACTTAGATCAGCATAGACAAATATTAGGAATTTTTTGTGATCTAACAAAGGTGTTTGATTGTGTCATTCATGATAATTCTTCTGAGCAAATTGGTTGTCTATGGTATTTGTGGTAAAACCATAATGTGGATTAAGTCCTATCTGGAGGGTAGGAAACAAACAGTTGAATTGAACAATAGTGAGAAAGGGAAAATTTGTTCAGGTTGGAAAACTGTTAAATGTGGATTGCTGCAAGGATCGATATTAGGTCCCTTGCTGTGTCTCTTATATATTAATGATTTATCACTAGGCCTAAATACCGATATCAAGTTGTTATTGTATGCGGATGATACAAATGTATTAGTATCTGGTGATAATATCCAGGATATCCAAACAAAGTTCAGACATGTGTTAAATTCCTTAAACCTTTGGATTACAAGTAATGGCCTGTCTTTAAATATGAAGAAAACTAAATTGTTAAAATTTGAAACAATTAATCATGCAAATAAGCCAATGCAATTGCATTATAAAAATGAGATATTATATGATGCAATGAATATCAAATTTTTGGGCCTTGAAATAGATAAGTTTTTAAACTGGAAAACACACGTTAAATCAGTGTTACCCAGATTGGGCAAGGCATGCTTCGCATTAAGAAAAAGTTGTGCAGTAATATTGAAACACTTAGGATGATATATCATGCATGTACTGCAGTCACAGGGGGGGCCGGCTAAGGAAATGACTAGATGACTTCCTCTATCATTGCTTCATTGGCTAGGGGCACACTGTTCACTGGGCTTGGCAGGAGGGCGCAGGTGCAAAATGTGGTAAGGGAGGAAATCACATTAACAGAAACACACATTCTCACCCTATGCTACCTTATATTAGTATAAACAATCAATACACAATTATATACATTTTAGTAATATCACAATTAAAGAGCCGACTGGTGTCAGATTACACATTGCACCTCCTTAGACGATTCTTGGACCTCATCTTAGCCTTCCTTTCACCCAGTTGCAGGTCGCTAGTCTCCTCTTTCTCCTATTCTACTCATCCACTATATATATATATCTTTACTCATCCCTGCAGCTGGACACACCCTCTGCAGCCTCTATATTACACATGTCTACCTCTGCATTTCTCTGATGAATCACTCTTACGCCCTGTACACTTGTTGTAACGTTCCTAACTCAAGTCCTATTGGGGAAGTTACACTTCAATAATATCACAATTATTAAGCATGGCGATAAGAGTAGTTTCACTGACTTTACGTTGAGACTGCAGATGGATGGCGTCGCCCGGCATCTAGTTGATGCTTCTTCCAGCATAGCCTCCGGCTAAAATTGGCCAAAATTACTGTTTGAATCATCTTTAATAATAATTTGCTCTCCGGATTATATACCTTTATTCTTGCTAACTCGTTACTTTCCCGGAGGGTGCAAGCCCGCCTACAATGACATCTTGTCCCAAGGTGTCTGCTCTCGTTGGCTGGGATCCATAGGGGTGGATACGCTCCTTTTCTGCTAGTCCATTTGGCTAACACTTTTACCTGCAAACATCCCCTCTATCACTCAAGTGTAGATTTTGCAGTTAGCATTTTGATGTACCTTCAACGTCATTCTGCTGACAGGACATAGACACGTCAAAGGCTAACGTTTGTCTAACTCCATACACAGAAATTCCTTGAAGTTTCTTAACCCTTGTTACACCCTCTTTCATACGTCTTACAAGTATTTCCCAAAACTAATTCTATTCTGGCCAACATTTTCCCCTAAAATAAGAAAAGTTAAATACTCCTTTAACATATTACCGGGAGTCAGCCTTCAGGGCACAATAATGCATATTTTCATTCACTCATAAGGTATATGGTATAGTTTTCTGGGGTAACTCACCAGATGCTAAGAAGATTTTTCTCTCACAGAAGAGAACTGCTAGGATGATGATGGGATTGAAACAAAGAGATACATGCAGGCTGGTATTTAAAAAACTGAACATTGGCCTCCCAATATATATTATCTTTGATGATTTTTATGATAAGTAATCTTGAGTATTTTATTTTTAATGATGCAGTCCCTAATAAGACCACAAGACACAGAGGGAATCTGCATGTATTGCAGTCACATTTAGCAGTAAGGCAAAAAGGAGTTTATTATATGTGTGTTAAAATTTTCAGCAGTTTGCCTCTCTATGTAAGAGGTTTGGTACAAGACAGGAAACTTTTCCTAGGAAAACTAAAAGAAATATTAATCAATAATTCGTTTTATTCAGTTGATTAATTGTTGCTTTATTGTAAGGATTTATAGTCAGAAATATGTTTATTTAGGTATATTTCATTATATTACTGTTCAATTTTTATCTAAATATGTCACAACTATAGTGTCTTCATTGCATGCATATGTATATATGAGAAGGAAGGAGAATTATTATGTATTGCTAATTATCTTGTTGGTGTAACTGTATGTGTAACATTGTATCTATTTAACTGAGGTATTCAGTTTAGATTTTAACTCTGGTTGAGTTGCTGTCTCTGTGATTGTCTTGTGACTGTTGTTTGACAAGTTTTATATTCAGTGCCAGTTGCACACTTATGAATACTCTAAAACGCTGATGTACAAGGAGTGTTCCGTATATAATGCCTCCTATTTTTTTAATGAAAACTACAACAGATACAGAAAGCATAATAACGCAGTTAAATAGAGCAAGATTTCAGCTACTTACAGTTATTTTTCCACATAATCACCACCATTCGTTATGCACTTTTGCCAGCGATGAACAAGAGCCTGTATGCCTCGCCTGTAAAACTCTGCGCCAGCAGAGGCTAGCCACTTTCTTACAGCTGCAATGACAGCATCGTTGTCTGGAAAATGTTGCCCATGTATTCCATCTTTCGTAGGCCCAAAGAGATGGAAGTCTGAAGGTGCTAAATCAGGGCTATAAGGTGAATGTGGTAGGACAGTCCAGCCAAACTTTGCAATGTGCGCAGTGTTCTCCAAACTGATATGGGGTCTAGTGTTACCATGCTGCAAGCGAAAGGTTGTCTGCTTCTCTGGCCTGACTTGGGAAATGCGGGCTTTCAGCTTAGTCAGCGTCACCTTATAGCGTTCAGAATTGACAGTCTCACCAGGCTCCAGGAAATCCAACAGAATCAAACCCCACCTATCCCAAAAGACGGTGCACATCATTTTCCCTGCCAGTAGCTGTGATTTGAACTTCTTCTTTCTTGGGGAATCCTGATGTCACCACTCTATGGACTGTCCTGGCTCGTAGTAGTGACACCATGTCTCATCTGTGGTGATGATGCTGTCCAGAAACTTGTCACCTTCATCCTCAAACTGGAGCAGCATGTCCTGACAGACTTCCATTCGATGAGTTTTATGATCCTGTGTAAGGATCCGCGGGACCCACCTGGAACAAACTTGATAATCCAGCTTCCCCAACATCATTTCCAATGCATTACAGCCGATATTAAGCTGTGCACACAGTTCCCTGGTCGTTATCCGCCGATCTGTACATATGAGCTGATCAAGATGATGTTCATTGTGAGGAGTGGCAGCTGAGCAGGGACTCCCAGGGTGTGGCTTGTTGTGCACTTCACTTTTGCCGCTGTGCTGACATCCACTGTATTGTCTCTGTACACCTTTAGCAAGCGTCGATGGATGTCAGTGGGTGCAATTTGTTTGGCAGTGAGAAATTCAATAACATATATCTGCTTCATACACACTTCTGTGTCAGACGCCACTTTGGTGGACTGCTCTGCTGTCGCTATCTATCGCACGACAACCAAACTAACAGTACATTGGTGGGAAGGTTCAACCTTTACTACAACACCACCAAAATCTAGCTCAGACGTTATATATTAACAAAAAAATAGGAGGCGTTATATACGGAACGCCCTTCGTATGTATGTATGCATGTAACTTTGTATGTCTTTTGGATTTATATCTAAAAAGATTAATGTAGCCACAATTTGTACTTAAGTAATTAGTTCTTCTCACATAGAAAACAGCAATCACAACACTAACAATAGCAATAATAATCTGTGTATATAATAGGATACAGATTATGATTGGGTAAGTATTGTCACATGTCACAGTGACTAAGGTGCGGGTTTTTATTGATAATTGGTTTTGTTAATAACATTAAGGTCATAACTACAATTAATTATTACATTATTGCTGCTTTACACAATGTACAATGACTCCTCACTAATCTCTTCAGCCTGTCTGCACTACTCTTAATGGGCTTATAGCATGGCAATTACACACTGAATCGCACACTCCAAATATTGCACATAAATGAAGTCTTCTAATCACATGTTATTTTTTTTTTACTGCTAATGGGGTGGGACTAAGTCCCTTGTACTGCAGCCACTTCTGGCCTATTGTACCAGCCCCAGATGATGGTGAGGGTGATCGTGGAGCAGTTGGCGGAATGAAGATTGGCAGGGGAAACCAAAGTACTCGGAGAAAACCTGCCCCACTGCCACTTTGTCCATCACAAATCCCACTAGACCAGACCCGGGATCAAACCTGGGCAGCCACCGTGGGAAGCGACTAACCGCTTGGGCTATGGTGTGGCCTTAATCACACGTTAAGTCTTCACAGGCCGACTTTTAGTTCTTCTTTAACTATGAATGTCCCGTGGCTATCTGCTTGCTTGCGTGCTTCTGCTGCTATTATTCGTAATTTGTAACTACATGGCTGAGGAATGGACATGGACCTAGAGTAAACACATATCACGTGGTTGCTATCCAGCCAGCCTATTGGTGGGTTGGTTGGATCTACAGAAAACACATGTCACATGATCACTGTCCACTGTTGTGATGTCACGACAGACACAGAAAAAACAGCTTCCTCTATTGTTGCATATTGGGCCATGTTTACAGAGCTGTTGCTTGGCAACATATTGATCAAATCTCTTACATTATGTATGTGATGCAGGAATAGGGATCATTGTTAGTAGTTAAGAAAGTGGCCTGAAGATGGCAGCAGTAAATATCAGTGACAGGTATCTGTCCTCCAGATTGTATTTGTTATGTGCATTTAAAAATTGTTTCAGTGTATTTACTTATGTACTCGTATGTTTTGTTACATTGATTTTTTCTGTGCCTTAAATGTATAGGCTTATTGATTTTCATGTATTCACACGTCTTGTAATGTGCTTATTGATGTAAAAGAATGCCCAAATTTACAAGGTATGCCCCAAGGTACAGCAGTATGTTTCACTTAGGAACATTAATTTAATTTTTGCTAAACTTTGTATTATTTAAGAGGAAGTAAAAAATAAGTTTTCAATAGCCAGTATTACAAGTATTCCAGCAGTAATAAATACCTTTGTTGATGTGAAAAATCACCAAGTCCTGTCCTGAGATGAAATACTCTTCTGTAAACTTTCAGCATTTCTTTTCATCCTAACTTCTGGTTAGCTGTCATTGCCCTCAATTATGTCTTCTTCTAGCCTCAACAAGCTTAACATAGATCTGCAATATAGGATTGGGTGCCTGGTGTAAGCAGGTTATGGCTCAACACATTTGATGAACAAAGATTGCAGAATCTTTCTACATGCACTGTTCTGTGGCACTAATATGTGCAGTATTGTGTTACTATGGCATGGAAGTTTTCATCACACGTACTCTTCAGTCGTGCCTCTGAGCTTACAATTGGAAAAAGGTCTTGTCATTACTATGAGTTCACAGCAAGCGACAGAAAATTGTTATGAAATTTGATATTATGGTCTCAGTCCATGATGTGTTCTGTTTTGCCACAGTTACTTGAACCAACTCCCAATGAGTAAATAAGTGTAACTCATGTAATAAGAAACAGGCAGCCTTAATTAATGTCAGTATTTTCCTGTAATTATAAATCATCCTGAAATGAATTATGTGTTTTCATTTTAAGATTTATAATAATAAAATATACTGTTTTCATTAGAAATACTTAAATGTAAGGTATACATAGGGATCATATCAATGAAGTGCTTGAAAAACAAACATTTTACATTGATGCTACTGTAGAAAACATTTTAAAGTTCTCTGCTTTAAAGAACCAGATTTACAAGTTGCCAGAATGTTCATCTGTCACACATGAGGTAATTAATTATGTGAAACATGTCACAATATCATTTCATGTCATAGCATTTTCATCATTAAAGAAGAAGTTCTGAAAATTTTCTGTTTTAGTGTCAAGGCTGTTTATATTACATACTTTCCATTCCTTTTAGACATAGTTTTTTATTGTTTACAAAGTCCATTACATTTTCATAGTTATTATTCTCAGCTTTATAACTTGTTATAATATGAACAAAAAAAAAAAAGGAATAATGACTGGTCTAATGAAAGGTTGATATAGTTCTAACTTACATATATGTATTTCTTTCACAGGTGACAAGGTCTTACTGGCTATAAAGGGTGAGAAAAAGAAAGGAATCCTTGTTGGAGTTAAGCAGAATCAGCGTGCCTTAATTCCTAAATTTGATAGCAATAATGTGGTGCTGATTGATGATAATGGTACTCCTCTTGGGACTAGAATTCATGTTCCCATTCCTCAAATTCTTCGAACTATACTAAAAAAGAAGAATGTAGTTAAAGGTGCTGATTATACTAAACTTTTAGCCTTGGCTACCCGATTTGTGTAGAGATGTGTGTTGCATATTTTGCAGTGTTTACTAAATACAGTCTGTAATTAAGAAAAAACATCTTGTACAATAAGTCTAATAAACGAGGTGATGTTTTAGAACGTTCAGTTTTTCTTAGTTAATTACAGGATGACTATTAGCTTGTTAAGAATCTTTTAAAAATATTTACCATCATCTCTGCACATTCACAGATTCACTATACATGGTAGTGATTTTCCTTATTTGTGGCTGATCTCTGTAGAATACTGATTCCAATTGAGGTCACTTCAGTAGCCCTACACAAATTTCGTGGGGCCGTGGTGAGTTTGATTTACTGAAGATCATTGAGAGACTGTTATAGTTAAGCTTTATCTTCTTGGAATATGGGATTTAAATCTCTCACTACTACAGTGCTGGCAACCGGATTGTAATTTCGAGATCAGCTTTTATATCCACTCAGTTGATTTATGGCATTATACAAAACAAACACAGCGCAATGATAGTAACAATGAAAACTGAGATCTCTGAAATGAAAGAAATTGGCATGCATCATTCAACATTATTATTTATCATAGATTCAATTAGAATATTTGCTCTTGTGCATGTGATTGAATTTGATTTGTTCTGTATCATCTTTCTGAATTAACCATCTAGCAATCTTGCTTTTCATTTTTTCAACTTTCAACTTTATTTTCGTCCATAACTGAGGTGAATACAATTGGACATGTCAAGAAATAATAACGAATACGTCACATGTCAAAGTCACATAAAATTTACACAGTGATTTATCACTATAATATAGCAACTGTTATAAGGAACATAATAATAAAAAATACAGAAGACCAAAAGAAAAATGTCATTAATATAAAACATGTAAACACAATATTAAAAATTGCAAACCAAAAGACAATCAACAAGCTAGTCATCAATCCAACATTAGTTGAAAAATTCATGAAGAGAATAGAAAGCGCTGCACAACAAATAATTTTTTTTTAGTTTTCTCTTAAAAACATTAAAATTTTTAACACTTTTCAATTCAAGGGGAAGGAAATGAAATATTTTAGTTCCCATATTAATTACACCTTTCTTGCAACAGTTGGTATTACAAAATTGGACATACAAATTATGTTTATGTATGGTAGTTTATCTGTGAATGTCAGAATACTGAGTTGTGTATATCTTATTCTTTATTATAAAGCATAAAATCTCTATATAATGAGGCAACAGTTAAAATCTTAAATTCACCAAACATATTTCTACGGGATACTCTGTTATTAACACCTGTAATCACTCTTAGACATTTTTTCTGTATTTTAAATATAGTTTCAGAGTCCTTAAGCCCCCACCCCAAAAAATAATATCACATTTCAATACAGACTCAAACTTAGTAAAATAGACATTTCTTAATACAGGTTGGCTTACTGGGTCACATAAGGATTTAATCAAATAAAGAGCCTTGTTGAGCTTTTGACATACATATTGAGTGTGAGTTGCCCAGCTTAGATATTCAGTAATACAAATACCCAAAAATTTTACATTCGATGAATAAATTCTATCATTATTTGAGCAAAAAACAGATCTATAGATTGGAGTAGGTCTTGCATGAAAGAATAATACTTTAGTCTTATCCATGTCTATTACGAGATGATTTTCATGGAACCAATTTTCTAATTGATTTCTAACATTTAGGATTTTTTCATTTAATGGTAAGAGATTATTGTCAGTAAGTAGTATATTTGTATCATCAGCAAATAATATGACCTTAGCCTCGTGAATAGCTAGGGGCAAATCATTTATAAACAATAAAAATAATAGGGGTCCCAAAACAGAACCTTGAGGTATGCCATGTTTTATAGCCTTGACTGATGAAGTAAATGTCTTTAAGGCTGGGGCCACATGAGTGCATGAAGTACGTCCATTGCAATGAGCATACTTTATGATGGACGTTGCTGAGGACACCACACAGTTGCAGAATGCGGTGCGTAGTTTTTTTGTCTGCAATGGAGCCAGAAGAAAGCGTAGCATTTGCCTCTCTTGTTTATTTCTACAATGGACGTCACGACATTCGTTACAATGGACGCATTTTGTGCACTTGTGTGGCCCCAGCCTAAGTTAGAGGTATTCTGATCCACATGTTGAATATCACCAAACTGAATTCTGTCAGTGAGATATGAACTCATCCATGCATAATTATCCTCTCAGCCCATATAGCTCCAGTTTCAAAAGCAATAGATTATGATTAATAATGTCAAAAGCCTTTGATAGATCTAAAAATATGCCCAAGGCAAATCGTTTATTGTCTAAAGCTTTCTAAATTTCATCGATAAAAATTTGGATTGCAGTAAGAGTAGATATATTCTTTCTGAAGTCATTTTGAGCATCCAAGATCAAGTTGAATTTATTTAAAAAACTCACAACCCTGTTATGCATTAACGTTTCAAGAATTTTAGAAAATATGGGCAGGATTGAAATTAGTCTAAAGTTGGAAATTTCTTGTTTCTGTCCTTTTTTAAAAATGGGCCGAACTTTAGTGATCTTCATTAGGTTTGGAAAGATACCATAACTTAATGATAAATCAATTATAAAAGTTAAGGGCTTTATAATATAATGTATACAGTGTTTAACTATCATTTCCGGAATCTCACGATAGCCCCGCAGAAAATTTCCCTTTTAGTTTACTGGTGACCTTTTGAACCTCTTCTTCAGTAACTGTTACCAGAAACAATGGATTTGGATTATGTATTATGTTATTGACGGAGACATGATCATCAACTTATCCACATTATCGACAAAAAAATCATTAAATTGATAAGATATATATGCTGGGGATTTGTAACTGACATAGAGCCTATTACTAAAGAAATATTATTATTAGCTTTGTAATAATTTCCTGATTCCTTCTTTATTATTTGCCATAGTGCTTTTGTATGTCGCATAATGATTCGGACATTTTCTCTTTTGAGCATCAGATATCACTTTCCTATAAATTATCTGATATTTCTTTATGTAATTCAAAGTAGAAACAGACAGACATCTTTCTTTTTAACAAACATAATAATTGCAACCTCTGTCTGGAGACTTTTATCCCTCGAGTAATCCAGCCTGATTTTTCCCTTTTTTATTTGAGACATGTTTTAAAGGGAAGATTTGCAAAAAGTACTTAAGAAACATAGTTAAAAAGGAACTGTAGGTTCTATTTACATCATATTGAAAATAAACATAATCCCATAGTTCAGTTTTAACTGACCGTTAAGAATGGCGATACTTCTCTCTAAGAAGATTCTTTTTACAACATATTCCGAAAAGGTGGAACGGCTATTTACTAGTGTGTTCATGAGCAACGCAAAATGGTCAGAGAATCCCAGTTCCACAACCTTTGTAGTTGAATGATAGAATATCTTATTCCTGATCATGACGTCTATCAAAGAACATGAATTAGAAGTGACTCTGGTTGGACATGAAACTGTATTTTGTAAATTGTTAGCTAATAGTAAACTTAATAAAGCCTTCTGATGGGTATTTTCCTCTAATAGATTGATATTCCAATCACCACACAGCAATAAAAAACATCCCCTTATTGATACCTTATTTACAGCTTCATCTAACACTTCAAGGAAAGTTTCCTCGATCATATGTATGAACATAATTATTTACAAATAGATATTACCAGGTGTGGAAATGTTTCAATTAGCAGAAATATTAACTTTGTTACTGTGTTATTTGTCGGTGTTCAGATCCTGCAGGCCAAAACTGGAGACCTGCAATATAGAGTGTACAGTTTGAGTAATATAGCTGCAGACTTCTCCATAAGCTAAAGTTATTTCTCTAGAGGATTGGAACAAATACTTTTAGTTATGAGGGGTAGAACTTTAATAGTGGCAACACTGCTGTAGAGATGCCATGCAACGGAACCAAATAATGTCGCTTATACCACACGTTAGTTACATACCTATCTTACCTCAGAGCAAATGGACTCTCCCTGCCCACATCATGCGCATGTGCAGTGATGAAAAGAACAGAACCTCGTGTTAGCTGGCGGTCTAATGTAGTGTTGTCACCATGTTTTCGAAACAGGAACAGCGGAATTGGATGAAGATTGAATGTGCCAGAGGCCGTACAGCACGACAGTGTCATCAAGGTCTTCAAGAGGCTTGCGGGGAATCTGCATTGCCTTACAGAACAGTGGCAAGGTGAGTAAAAGCCTTCAACGAGGGATGCCAAAATGTGGCAGACATGCATCGGCCAGGTTTTCCTAGTGTCAGTGAAGGAGAAGTGTATGCTCTTTGCATGTTACTGGAGAGTGATTGATGCCAATGTGTCAATTCGCAGTATTACTGTTCATTTTTGGAACACAACCAGCTTTGAGAAAGAAGTGGTGACACTTTCTGCAGAACCCACCCATCATTTTTAGGACAATGCTCGACCGCATGCAGTGCAAGCTGTGGCTGATTAATTCGATCAATGGGGCTGGGAAGTGCTGTACCATCCACCATACGCCCCAGACTTAAGCCCTTGTGACTTTCACTTGATTCCTAAGATGAAGGAACCACTTTGTGGCATTCGCTTCAGAACTGTTCCAGAGATTCTTCAGGCAGTAGACCGCTCCATTCAAACTATCAACACAACAAGTGCTGCTAAAGGTATCCTACAACTTCACGTCGCTGGAAATGGGTTGTACCCAGTGCTGATGACTACAGTGAAAGACAGTAAAACTTTGAAACATGCATCTATTTTGTATCAGTTGTAAATAAATAGTTGCCACCATTAAAGTTCCAACCCTCATATTTGGAATATGATTTATCCTAGGGAGGAGAAAAGGATTTGAATGTAAAAATTATAAATTTTCTTAATATAGGAGGATTCAGATCTAGCTATCATCAATTTCTAGACATAACCAGGTGGTCAGTCACTGGCTTTCTACCATTGCAGTCTGGGTTCACTCTCAGATCAGATCATAGATCATGTGGGATCTGTGGTGGACAAGGTGGCACTGGGGCAAGTTTTCCACAAGTATTTCGGTTTCCCCTGTGAATTATCAGTCCATGAACTGCTCCTTAATTAATGTTCCAGCATTCCAAAGCTGTGTGTTCTCAGTGCTGACATCATAAAATAACCAACTTAAAACTTAAGGAATCTGAATTTGTATCACAGTTGCTAGATCTGTTCATTGTATGGTAATGATTTGAGGGCAGGCAAAATGATGACAGAAGATTGATACCAGAAGAAATGTGTTTCATGAGGAGGACTACAGGACACATCCTTTCAGACCACAGAGGAAATGAAGATATTACAGAACTACATTCCCCAAACTGCTGAAGTTTGAGACTAGTGCAGAAGAAATTGGAAAGAATGTTGCAGGATGGTCTCTAACAGGTTTCCAAAAAAGGTGCTAAAGCATCAGGCAATGGTAAAGAGAAATTTGGAGAGATCAAATATGTCACCACAAGCATAATACTATAAAGTATGATGAAGATTATGAATGATGATTACCATGTGTAAGTTTTGTTCATATTAATAGTTTTAAGGAGAATTTAAGAACTTCTTTAAATTTTACATTACTTTTTTGTATTTTCACATATTTTGAAAAAAGTGGTATATGCATTTAAGGGGTGTATGTTAATAAAGCCTGGGAAACTATTAGATAGACTATCAAAATTTCTGCCAAAGAGAGTCTAGGTTATTATGAACTGAAGAAGCATAAGCCACAGTTTGACAAAGGATGCTCAGAATTATTAGACCAAAGGAAACAAGCCAAATTGCAGTGGTTGCAGGATCCAAGTGAAATAAATGATATTCTGAACAATACAAGACCTGGAACCAGTAGGCATTTCAGGAATAAAAAGAGGGAATATCTGAAAAACAGAATTGATGAGCTTGCAAGGAGCAGTAAGGACAAGATCATTAGAGACTTGTATAGAGTAATAAATGACTTCAAGAGGGGTTACCAACCAAGAAGTAACTTAGTCAAGGATGAGAATGGTGATCTGCTAGCAGATTCCCACAACATTTTGAATATGTGAAAGAACTACTCTCAGTTACTGAATGTACAAATGGTCAGTGATGTTAGACAGATAGAAAGACATACAGCTGAGCTGTTAGTATCTGTTGCTAGCCCTTTTGAGTCAGAAATTACAATTGAAAATTTTAAAAGGTATAAAACGCCAGGTAGTGATCAAATTCTGATGGAACTGATTCAAGCAGGAGGTGAAATATTATGTTCTAAGATCCATAAGCTAATTAATTCTATTTGGAGTAAGGAAAATTTACCTGTTCAATGGAAGGAGTACCAGTTCACAAGACGGGCGATAAAAGTGACCGTAGTAGTTATTGTGGGATATCACTGTTGTCAACTTGATACCAAGATTTTATCAAATATTCTTCTCTCAAGGTTAAGCCCATACATATATGAAATTATTGAGGATCATCAGTGTGGGTTTCGACATAACAGATAAACTACTGATCAGATCTTTTGCATTTGTCAGATACTGGAGAAGAAGTGAGAGTACAATGAGACAGTACATCAGTTATTCATAGACCTCAAGAAAGCATATGACTCAGTTTGGAGGGCAGTATTGTGCACTATTCTGATAAGAGTTTGAGGTACCTGTGAAACTAGTTAGGCTGATTAAAATATGTTTAAACAAGACATATGGAAAGTCCATACAGACAAACATTTGTGTGATAAGTTTTCCTATCCAGAATGGTCTAAAACAGTGGTTGCCAAGTTGTGGTCCGCGGACCCTCGGGGGTCCGCGGGATAGTTTATTTTCATTAAACTTTATCTTATCATGTTCCTCACACCTGGGATATTTGCAATGTATATCTCTGGCTCTTGAGGCCCATGGTTGAAGTAAAATTTAACGGGACTGTTGGTACCGTAACGGTACCTTCTCTTTGTAAAGCAGAGGTGAATAACCAACGATTTGTGTAGCTTTTTTCGAAGGACATTTTCTTTTGGTCGGCCCATTGCATCTCAGACCCGTGTTTCAGGGTGGACTGTTGTCCTGCTTACCTGCTGTCTGACCATTCTCCCCCTCCCCACCAAATCCATCCCTCTTTGGTTGGGAATAAAGCTGGGACCATTGACCACGTTTCTTATTAATTTCAGTGGCAGAGTGAACAATCTGTGTGTCTTTAGTTTTTGTGCACTGAATTTTTATAATATTATACAAGTGTGTTTTTCTCGGTTTAATATTCAGTTTTTCTGCTTTTGTTCAAATAATTGAGTTCACAACGAAACTTCTGATTTTCAGTTTGTTCACGATCTTATTTAGATATGGATCGGTTGTTAAAGTGTGGATCGTTGATTAGGTGAGTGTTAAATTCATAATATTAGGCCTAATTGATATATTTGTGATCTTCCGAATAAGCTCCATTTATAACAGTATTTTATTGTCATAAATGACACATTTAGTGTTGTAAAATTGTAAGTTACTGCTTCACCTTCATGATATGTAAAATATAAATAATTTCCATTTTGGGTTTTATGGGGGCCGTAGTCAATTAACATTCGGTACAGGGGGTCCGTAGCATCAAAAAAGTTGGGAAACACTGGTCTAAAATAAGGAGATGCTTTACCACCATTGCTTTTCAACTTTGCTTTAGAATGTGCCATTAAGAAGGTCCAAGAAAACCAGGGGGACTGAAATTAAATGGGGTATGTCAGCTGTTGGTCTATGCTGATGATGTGAATCTACTGGGTGATAATATATATATATATATATACCATAAAGAGAGACACGCAAACTTTAATTGACACTAGTAAGGAGGTTGGTCTAAAGTAAACACAAAGAAAACTAAGTATATACTGCTATCTCATCAACAAACTGCAGGTTAAATCATGGCATCATGGCATATTTTGAAAATGTGGCAAATTTCAGATATTTGGGAACCACTATAACAAAACAAAGCCTGATTCAGGAGGAAATTAAGACGGGGTTATTCTTGTTACAATTCAGTTCAGAACCATTTGTCATCTCATCTGCTGTCTAAAAACAAAAATTAGAATATACAAAACTATAATTTTGTGGCTTCTCAGGAAGGACTCGGTTCCATGGGGCTAATTTTTTTAAGTTAGATGACAACCTCACGGAACCCACATTTAAGTCTCACCGTCCGTCTTCGTATCTCATGCATGAAGCAGATCTAGAACCGCTGAGAGGATATTGGTGAACTTTGATATTGGGAAGTTTTACCTAAATTTGTCTCACACATTAAATTTCGGTCAAAATCTGACAGAAATAACAGACACTTGAAGACTTGCATGCGTTTCTGCGCCCATATCTAGCGTAACTTCCAACATGTTTATTGGAAACATATCTCGAACAGAAATTGAAGAAAAACCGAAATGTGCATTGTATTCCCAGAAACAATTTGCCGGGTCTTGCTTGTTTGAAGATACTTAAACACAAGGGAACTAAAGCCGAAAAACTGTCGTGATACGCATACTCGTACGTTTCCGAACTTGCATATTCAACACTCATCAGTGGCCTTCGCGAAGATTATTGAAGGCACATATATTCGAGAATAATTACACAAAGCTCCGTTCGACCTGAATTGTAAGTAAACGTGTAGGCCATCTATTTATTGAAAATAAAAGTGATCGTTACACTACGAGCGTTATTGTATTGAAAATTAAGTATTGTCTCCTTGTTGCGAAATGCATCTGTTAACTTCACCATATATGTCTGTCCGTCCGCATGTAACAACTCGAGAACTGCAGATCGTATTTTAATCAACTTTTATATTGAGTTGTACTAAAATCTTTCGTCATATTCCAATATTCCGTCACAAAATAACCGACACTACATGAAAACTTGCATGTGTTTTTGTATTCATCTCGAAACAAGCTCGCTAAATATTTGTCAGAGTGAAAAGACATTTCGAACAAATGCTGAAAAGACAAATAAGATAGGCATTTATGTCCACTTTTCCACAAGCCATGCGGGTGACGAGTTAATTAAGCAAAATTTATCAAATGCGGAAAAATTGTTACGCTATGCACTCATTTCTTCACTTATTCATGTTAACAATAAACTAGTGAAACAGTTTGGCAACTCTGAATTGCGGGTAGACGGTCGGAAGAATAGGTACTTTTTAGACGCTTTCGTTTAATTAAAATACATATTATAATCGTTCTTTTTTGGAGAGCCAAACGCTTCCCCACGACATATAATGAAAATGGAGG
This sequence comes from Cryptotermes secundus, assembly GCF_002891405.2. NCBI lineage: Eukaryota > Metazoa > Arthropoda > Insecta > Blattodea > Kalotermitidae > Cryptotermes > Cryptotermes secundus. The sequence goes on along the minus strand of NW_019735564.1, from coordinate 1,206,292 downwards.
TTCATGTTCCCAAGGTATTTCAGAATTATTTTGTTGTGACTGCTGAACCAAATGGTCTGTAAAGGGTACATTCTCAACACTCGACAGTCCCAGAGGCGAGTTCGCTTTGTTAGGCCAGAGAGATTATTTCTCTTAATGAAAGGACTTTAAGATGAAGGGCGCAGTCTTCTGAGATGTGACGCTATGTAGTGTGGCAGAAGTTTGTAGACGTTTAGAAGAATGTATTGCGTCTATCGAAAGGAGCGATGAGTAAGCCGCAAGCAACTGTTGACAACAGTGGGCCTGTACACAGTGTTACCAATTGGGAAAGTATGCTTGGCTGAGCTTGTGTTGATGGATGCCATGAACCGTTATTCTCCAGTCGTTAATAATTTCTCTTATTGCCAGTGGGGTGGGACTAAGTCCCTTTTACTGCTTCCACTTCTGGCCTACTGTACCAGCCTCAGATTATAGGTGAGGGCGATTGTGGAGCAATTGGTGGAATGAAGACTAGCAGGGGAAACCGAAGTACTCGGAGAAAATCTGCCGCAGCGCCACTTTGTCCACCACAAATCCCACTTGACCAGACCCCGGGATCGAACCCGGGCCGCCGCGGTGGGAAGCCAGCGACTAACCGCTTGAGCTATGGCGCGGCACTCCGAAGTCGTTATGTTGGAATTGTAGTATAAACATTTGGCCATATTTTGAGGAAGAACTTTAAGTTTAGACTCTATATTCTAAACATATATAAGCCTGTAGCCAGAACATTTAAACAATTTAGGAACAAATCCGGATTAAGTACAATACAATATTACTTATGTAGTTCACGGGAACAAAACCTTGTTGAACTAAAATATGAACGTTATGATTGTCCTCTTCAAGGTTTCCATTTCTATGCACATCCTGTACTGTACTTCCGCAGTCAATGAAAAAAAAGGGATATGCTGTGGGTCAGGAATCGCGTATGCTAAGCAGGGGACAGCACATTCATGGTGAGACGTGTCATCCCCCACCATCATCAGTAGCTCTACAAATTTGTCTCGCGGGACATCGCGTTTGGTTCCTATGGCTCTGCTTTCAGAAGCCTTAATTTTGGCTTACGTATTGCCCATCCTGACGGTATGTTCATCATTGGGAGGTAAGATATACGCCTACATATTTACATAAGAGATAATGCTGACCCTTTTCTTAATAAAGCACCACGGTATGAAGATGTATGCAGCAGGGAAGGTACAGCTCCATGCATTCTTAACCAGAAGACTAAATGGAGATGAGTAGTCAGGTTCATACTCCGGCTGCTTTAACTCCAAGCAAAGAGCCTGAGATAAGGGAATAAGGATGTTGGTTGGGCTCCAGAGTCGATGTGGATGCTGTGGAGAAGAAATAATTTTCTGCTCCTGCAAGGAATCGAACTGTCATTCTCTAGGAGACCACAACGTAGCTTAGCCATTAGTCACAATCTTTAACTTTTATGATTTCAAGTTAAAATTTTACAAACGGATGATTGGCTACTGGCATGGCAAACCAATATTTGGATGCGCACTCGCATGCACACACAAGGGAAAGAGAATATTCTTTAGCACTACTGGAAATTGAACTCCGATTTCTCTGTCTTTCACCTCGTAGCTTAGTCAATGTACTATTAAATACAAAAGTATTTCGTAAAAAAAAAACTAAAGAAGAACAAGAAGCTTGAGGCAAAAATTAGCGTTCAATTGTCGCATAAAGTTGTTTCTGGTTAGTTCAATGTAGAACCTGGAAGATTGGAGTTCAATAAACGAATTTATGGATACAGCAAATTATTTAGTGATGACGATTTTCTACAGCAACCGTGGCTAGCATGTACACTGAAATCTTTCGAATACTTCTAAAATAGGAGGCACGCAGTATCGTAGTTAGTTGATACACTATGCTACAAGCCAGAAGGTCTCGGGATTGAATCCCGATGCGGTCATTGGATTTTCGATTGGCCTAATCCTTCCAGCCGCACTGTGGCCCTGGCGTCAACTCAGTCTCTAACAGATGTGAGTACTAGGAATTTTCCTAGGGTGTAAAGGATAGCCGGCGCGTAAGTCTGACAACCTTACCTCCATCTATTAGTCGACTGTCAAGGAGATGTGGGAGGCTCGACATCTCACAACCCTATGGGCCTTGGCATCGTGTTACAGGGATAGCTTTACCTTCATCTTTTATATATAAACTAAGGATACGATTCTGAAACGTGACAGAAATCTGCTAAGCAACTGAACATAGCCATTGAAGCAAACAAAAACACCCGCGATTGACTGAAGGAGGATATGCTGCCTTGTACTTATTTTTTCGTTTAAGCCCAAGTATCCTACCTCCAGCTCCTTAAGCCATCATAATTCGGTTCGTAAAAGATAACGAAGCCCATGAAAAAAATTTAAATACTCTCTACTTCAAGTGGAACAACAATTGAGCTAAATTTTTGTGTGCTACTGTAAACGATTTTTCAGATTCTCGCATATTTCATAATTAATTTCTCTTACTATTTATGAGGTTTCTAGTATGACTGTTAAAGAAGCAGGATTTGTAAAAATATACACAAAACACTCATCATTCCATTGTACCTTTCCACTACATTGTTCATCAAGGAAATTAATGCCATCTGAGTGACACGGAAGTTAAAGTGAAAGTTGTTACTAAATTGGTTAAATAAACATAGAAAGATAGAAGTAAACATAGGTACAACTGCGAAATGTGAAAATGTCACGGAGCCAAAATCAGCAACGAAATCGTAATATAAATAATTATGAATAATGAGGGAATATTTAAGTATTTAGGTGTGTGGTGAGAACACTAACAAATAGAAATGAAGTTAAAATGGAATTCTGAAACGAATGGGGAACGCAATAGCGTACTTGGTTGAGGCACTCTGCTACAAGCCGGAAGGTCGCGGTTTCGAGTCCCGATGAGTGGACTTCCAGCCGGACTGTGGCCCATGGTTCGACTTAGCCTCTAACAGAAATTGGTATCGGGAAAATTCCTGGGGGCCGGCGAGTAAGGCTGACTAACTTACCTCCATTTGTGAGCCGATTGTCTAGGGGAAATATGAGAACCTCGACGTCTCACAACCCAATGGGCTGTCACGGCCTGTTACAGGGATAGCTTTACCCTTTTTTATCTTTATTCTGAAAATTCTTGTTTATATTCTATTCTGAACTGCTACCATCTGGCCTACTTTTAAAAAAGTTGAATGTCAGGGTATTCGTCTATTAGTAAATAAACATTGTTTTGAATTATTGTGACAAATGGTCTCTTACGTTGAGGTAAGAATGTAATTAAAAGTGTTTAATGCGGACAAGCAATGCTCGGAAAAGAGTTTGGACTTAAGAAGGATAATGTAAGTTAGTAACGGAACGCAATTCGTAATTTACACGTGTCCAAGACGGATTGAACCGGCTGAGGATCGTGTCGAAAAGGATTAGGTATACTGAACATTCCAGTTCTGCCACTACAGTGTTAATTACATTGGAGGCAAAACATCATTAGAACGTAACACAATTCTGAGAGATTGCTATTTCACACTGTGCTGAAATTTGACTACGTAATATTCAGATCAATGTATTCAAAAGTCTCTGACTTTGTGCCATTACCCAGTATCAGTTTTCTAAATCACGCAGTCACGCATATTCAACCTGCTTGCTGGGTCGCCACTCCATTTGCATAGTGGCGTTGTGATACAAAACCACATTCTTTTTCATTCTTTCATGTGCGTTGCTCTTTTGTGCTACATTCGACTGCATGCATAATGGTGGTCTTTTGTTGAGACAATGTTTAAACCTGACATCTACTTTATAATGATACAACACATGTAACATTATTTGCATTCGTTCTAATTTCTGGTAGGGGTCGTAATTTAAAACTATACCAACATTTTTCAAAGTAATTTTTCAGCTCTATATATGAATGAAACACACAACATTTTCACTGAATTGAGCATGGCTTTCAATGTACGTTTCATGTTATTTTAGTGTTATTTGAGTGATGGAAAGAGCAAATAAATACTTAGATTATGTGTACACTATCCTATCTGTGTGTCTATTCTGAATCATTGGTTATGAGGTTAGCAGCATATCTAGGATTTGGGGGGAGGTTGTTTAAAATACATTTTCTCAAGTTAAAGGAAATCTTATTACATATATTCACAGATCAGTTGTTGACATAAATGTCAGTCCCTTCGAAACCATACCTGCATAGCCTCATCTTATAGCATTTTGTGAGATGAGTAAGTCCTGGGGGATATTTTGATGTCCACTTCTCTCCAGATGCTTGAAAAGATATTTTATGAATACTATGAAATGTAAATTGGAAATTATAGAAATTGATAATCCATTTCCACTAGAGTTACTGTCGACTGCTTTTTATTTTCCATATATGTATCTACAGCATTACTATATTTGTGTTTCTGATCGTGTGAAAAATATCTCCTACACTTTGTAGTTACTTTATAATTGATGTCTATATAAAATGTCACACGCATAACCCAACAATTTCTTACTTTTCGCCATGGAACTGAAAAATAAGTACAGATGTCATGCTGCTATGTTGTTTTCCATTCCGCAAAAACAGACAAATAGCGACCTTGAACAACATTGCACACAATTTGAAGGTCATCATCCAGACAAAATTTAAGGACACTCTATTTAGAATCGCTCTCACTTCAGGAGTTTGCACAACCATCAAAAGGTCATTATTGTTGGCAGGAACTAAACGTACGGAGTTGAGGCGTCGTCCAGTGATATGTTCGTAGATAACTGCATAAAAATTCATTCATTGGTTCGGAAGTTACTTAGGAGAGACAATTATATGAACATGATCTATCAATATAAAGCGATTCACATGAAAAAGTGTCGACAAAGAAACGTGTAACTGAGTTTAATGACAACTTTCAACTGAAGGTCATAAATCTCTGTCGCTCTTATTATCAAAAATCTGTAAGAAAGATGTGCGGACCATAAATGGACCATCCCGACAAATAACAGAAGCAGTGTATTTTATGAGCATACACATTACTATCGAAGCAGCTGTTGGCTTCGCTCTGTCCATCCGTTTGTAAGCATCGACCAATGGGTGACACAAATGAGCCTAGAGGTGTTCCAAATTAACCAGACCCAAGGACCTGGGTTGTATTTGTACCAAAGTTTTTAGTAAGGCTGCGCCATAGCTCAAGCGGTTAGTCGCTGGCTTCCCACCGCGGCGGCCCAGATTCGAACCCGAGTCTGGTCAACTGGGATTTGTGCTGGACAAAGTGGCGCGGGGGCGGGTTTTCTCCGAGTACTTCGGTTTCCCCTGCCAATCTTCATTCCACCAAATTTTCCATCATCATGATCACTCAATGTAGGTACAATAGGCCAGTCAGTGGCCGCTGTGCCGAGTGCCAGCTGGACTCCACCCCCACTAAGCGGAAAAATAAAGTTTTAGTAGGAGCGAGCCATAGTTGACGCACCTTGGTACGTGTCAAACCAAACTCTTCACACCGACCTCAAGATCCCATATGTAAGAACCGTAATCACAGACAGAATCCAAAAACATTATCAGAAACTGGAATCTCACCCCAACAACGCAATAGAAGCTCTCCTTCAACCCACACAATACAGAAGACTAAGACGAACTTGGCCAAACGATCTCCAGGAAAACTGAGGCGTAATCGATGGATTACAGCTCTTCAAGACAACTTAGTACAATAAAATAATGATTGTACATGACAGCAAATTAGCTTATAGAATGCAAATTCAGATTGCTAACAAATGATGAAGGAAAAAAAAGTAGGAGCGCGACTCCTGTCTGCAAATGTTGTCAACACAAAATGATTCTCACGTTGCTAAACGAGAGTGCAATGCAGCATAATAAGTAAACTCCTAATCTCCTCTCTCTCTATGGCACTACAGCCCTTTAGACCTTGGCCGCTATTTTCAGTTTCTTAATCCTATACACAGTCGGTAGAATTCCTTGGAAGGGGAATCAGCCTGTCGCAAGGCCGCTGCCTACAAAGAGAACGACACAAACAAAGCATAACCGCACACAGACATCCATAGCTCGAGTGGTATTCGAACCCACGACCCCAGTGTTCGAGTGGGCGAAGACGGTTCATGCTTTAGACCATGAGGCCACTGTGGCCTGCGACTCCTTATATAGGAGCATTTGATTAAGGCGGTGGGAGGGAGATAGATTTTGTTCTGTCCTGGTCCCATCTCTTCAGAAAGTCAGGAGCCGCCTATGACTAGTCCATTTATAATCACTTCAAAATCGGCAGATAAATTTGCGGTTGGAATAATATGCTTGTCTTCTCAGAGATTTATGAATGGTATGGAAGTAATTTCGGTACAGAATTTGGCCAGAAACTGCAGCTGACGAACCAACCAGTCAATCTACTCACCAGATGACTAACTCTGTAATTAATTAGCCTACACATCTAATCTGCAAACTACAGACTGACAGACTCCACAGAGTAGAATCCTTGAGAAGCGGATAATCGCTGAGATGGCCACTAATTTCCTTCTCTTAAGATATCTGAAATTATACTAGTGATTATACTGTAATTACAGTAGTTTAATTCAATGCTCACCGAATTCCCTTCAAATTAATTTGAATATTGTCTTTCAAATTATGCCATGGTCTTCCAAATGGTCTGTTCACTTTAGGTTTTACTATGAAATATTTCTATACATTTCTCATCTCCCTGAAACCTATCACAAGTCCGTCCATTTCATTCCACTTTATTTGAATACCCGAACAATATTTGTTGAAGAGTACAAATCTCACTTTCGAGTTAGTGTGTTTCAAGTAACTCCGGACACTGTTACGTGCTTTTTTTTTCCGGCGTATAATTATGTCAGTACTCTTGAAATTGATCCATAATTTTGGTATATGAATAGACGGATGCATGGAGTAATAAACTTAATTTCTGTATACTGGAACAGAGAAATAGACGTCACACTGGCAGTTAAAGTAGCGGGGATATTATCAGTGTTCCAGGGAGCAGAATGATTCATGATTAATTTACACTTAAGACTGTAAATATGTAAAGGCTTTACAGGACGCAGAATAAATTGCTCATACGCAGCATGCAGACTGGCGTTTTTACGTTCCTATAAGCACAGATTTGATTTAGATACTAACACATTTTCAAGACAGTTCGTATTTCGTCATGGTCCTTTCCTTGTCATTCAGTACACCGTCATCGACGGAAGTTTTACAGCGGGTGTCACTCAGATATATCGGAGACTGCTGCTTTGGGCGCGGATACAGCCCATTTGTTGAATGGATTGTATTGCGTAACACGGGTTTTCCAGTGTTACATCTCTGTGTGTAACGCTTCGCGGAACAAAAGATAAATATTCATAAAATAGCCGATTTCATTGGCCTTGTATTTTATAATTTGATGTTAGATACTATTAAGCAAGGCGATTCTTTACTGTGCATGGCACATAGAGTTTACAGATAGATACATTTTATTTAAACATATCACGGAGTTTTAGATTTGTTATGAATTCTCGCTGGGCTCCGAAACTTTCATAAGGTAGTAAATGCACCGTAACTGTGCTACACACAATGGAAAACACATTATTCAACACTTTATGCCTCAGTTGAAGAATTAATTCCCGTTCATCTGGGGGTATAACAGGATGCAGTGTGAGCGAGAGCCTAACTTTTAACAAGTAAAACAATTGAAGACTTTTATCACATATTTTATATGGGTTCATTTGTTTTCACATTTATTTTCGTAACGATCGAGAAAAGTCGTCGTCGTCGTCATCGATAATTAAATGTGGGCAGCTCCAAATGTTGAGGAGCAGGAGTAACTCAGAATAGTGACTAGGCTATGGGCTGCATGAGCGAAGTTTGGTTTGCGGCAGGGGCACAGATTTTCTCTTTGCCAAATTGTCAAGGCCGACTCTGAGGTCCAGCCAGCCTTCCAATTAATGAATACTGTTATTTGTTTCTCAGTGGTAAAGGGGCTTATCCGCGAATGTATCACTCTTTGGCTCGTTTCTATGTTTAGGTTACTAATGCGTGGAGTTATATCTCCCCCAATCGTCTTCAAGACGTGACGCATACTGAAGCACAGGGATAAACCTTCCCATAGTGCTCAATTAAGTACAGGGATGTATCTTCTAGGCGTAGTGCTTAATTAAGTACAGGAATGTATCTTCTAGGCGTAGTGCTCAATTAAGTACAGGGATATATCTTCTAGGCGTAGTGCTCAATTAAGTACAGGGATGTATCTTCTAGGCGTAGTGCTCAATTAAGTACAGGGTTATATCTTCTAGGCGTAGTGCTTAATTAAGTACAGGGATGTATCTTCTAGGCGTAGTGCTCAATTAAGTACAGGGATGTATCTTCTAGGCGTAGTGCTCAATTAAGTACAGGGATGTATCTTCTAGGCGTAGTGCTCAATTAAGTACAGGGATGTATCTTCTAGGCGTAGTGCTCAATTAAGTACAGGGATGTATCTTCTAGGCGTAGTGCTCAATTAAGTACAGGGATGTATCTTCTAGGCGTAGTGCTCAATTAAGTACAGGGATGTATCTTCTAGGCGTAGTGCTCAATTAAGTACAGGGATGTATCTTCTAGGCGTAGTGCTCAATTAAGTACAGGGATGTATCTTCTAGGCGTAGTGCTCAATTAAGTACAGGGATGTATCTTCTAGGCGTAGTGCTCAATTAAGTACAGGGATGTATCTTCTAGGCGTAGTGCTCAATTAAGTACAGGGATGTATCTTCTAGGCGTAGTGCTCAATTAAGTACAGGGATGTATCTTCTAGGCGTAGTGCTCAATTAAGTACAGGGATGTATCTTCTAGGCGTAGTGCTCAATTAAGTACAGGGATGTATCTTCTAGGCGTAGTGCTCAATTAAGTACAGGGATGTATCTTCTAGGCGTAGTGCTCAATTAAGTACAGGGATGTATCTTCTAGGCGTAGTGCTCAATTAAGTACAGGGATATATCTTCTAGGCGTAGTGCTTAATTAAGTACAGGGATGTATCTTCTAGGCGTAGTGCTCAATTAAGTACAGGGATGTATCTTCTAGGCGTAGTGCTTAATTAAGTACAGGGATAGATCTTCTAGACGTAGTGCTTAATCAAGTACAGGGATGTATATCGTTGGAGCAGTATTCCATTAAGCACACGAGCAGGGGCTCCTTAAAATGGTGCTTGATTAAGCATAAGGTATACCTTTACCATCAAGTTCTGTTTAATCTGTAGAGAAAGACAAGGAGCCGAGGGAAAGCCGTTTATAAATTTCATTTTTATGCGGCAAAAGTAAACTTATCAATTTTTAGTATTTATAAAAACTTCTGTATAATGACATGAATAATTTATGTTTTACAGTTGCTTTTATGGAAGACGAAGAAGATCGCAGCTTTGATGGAACCCCTTCAATATCTCGCGAAAAGTCGGACGACAATTTGTGTCCCAGTGGCTCAGTGTGCACACCGATTAAAAGCTGTACATTGTTGCAAGATCTCATGGAACAAAGTTGTCTTGCGTCTGAAAAGTAAGAAACGCTCCTTTGCACATATCATACGACAGAGATTGACCGGCCAATTTTACGTTAGGGTTTGTCAACATCCCCCCCCCACAAGATATTCAGAAAATTTCATAGGTGCCAAGCTGTACAGTGCAATTTGAGGCTCTCACATAACTGAATGTTAAGATTACGGTCTTCTGGATATGATGCCGTGTAGTTTGGTAAATAGGAACCTACCGATGTTTCAGAGAAACCTGATGCCTACATCTTCAGGATACAAGGCAGCAGATTCTTCCGAAATGTTGGCGTCCAAATAAAAAACTGGATAGAATCGCATCCCAGAAGACCGCAGTTTTAAAGTTCAAATTGATTCTGTAGGCATATTTTGTTGCTGAGACCCACATTACTGAAAATGAATAGATTTTACTTTCTCTTAGTTTGTGCTATGTTCTATGGGTATTTTGGTTAATTTTCCTTTAACTAAATTTCCAATATGTGACAAACCATAACCGGATTCTTAGGGTTGTAATACTTCTAGCAGATCAGCTTAAGTTCATTCGTTCATTTTATATTCACCACGTAGATCAACTGCATTGCTATGGGATATTATACAGTTGTCAAAATGCAATAATGATTATAAAAACGAATTTGTAGATATGCAACCTATTCTATGCATCTGCTTATTAGTAGTCGATATTCGATAATTCTTCATTGCGATTAATATTCTATTAACTAACAGCATCCCTTAATAAGTAAGTAGTTCAGTTACCTTTTAAACTAGATATCACAACTTATAGTGAAGCAAAACAAGTGACTGATTAACTTATTTAATGCTGATGCTAAAATACGTGTATTTGATGGCAAAATCTCGTGTTGCCTCTAACCCTTTTAATTTCTGACATTAGGCGATTACGCGATTCTGAAGTACGAGATGTTTTGTTCATTGGTAAAGGACATGTGATGAGTTAGGCAATGCGAGCAATCTGAATCCCAGCCAACCAGTACAATTATGCTTTATTCTCTGAAGGTCTGTGAAAACTGTTGAGTCATAATATCACTGTCTGAGATAGTTCTGTCAGATTGTTCCGCAAGGATTCGACCGAAAAAAACCGTGTAATGGTGGGCAAACTGATTTTTGGCATGCCTTTGCTTTCATATTGATATATTCAGTATGGCGTGTTATCGTTTTATTAATATTTTAAGCAATATTTAAAGCTTACTTATATATGGGGGGGAAATTATCAGTCCCCATATAGACATTGTGTTGTCTCAGCGCAACAACGTATGCAGTTCTCTCTGCCAGAGTCAGAGTTTTTGGACGCTTGCGTGTGTTGACGCAGTTTCAGGACGACAGGAATTCAGATTAACTACTGCATTCCAACACAATATAATATTCGCACCTAATGTTCATACAGGTAGTCTCGAAGTACCGTGGTATGAACAGTTATCAATATTCGTGCCATTAAATATATAAGTAGTAACTAATGTATAAGTAAACAGTAAAGGTATCCCTGTAACAGGCCGTGGAGGCCCATAGGGTTGAGAGATCTTGAGGTTCCAACATTTATAGACAATCGGCTCATAGATGGCGGCAAGGTTGTCAGCCCTACTCGCCGGCCGCACTTTAACCCCAAGAATATTCCAAGAATATTCCTGGTACTCATTTCTGTTAGAGGCTGAGCAACTAATGTACAACGTTTATATCTACTTGAATCTCATAATTGGTTCCCGGCTCTAAATAGGAAGTTTTAAGGAAGACAAAAAGAATCAAATTGGCGTCAGGTACTTCAGGTCTCAAAGCTCAATTAGAAGGGGGGGGGGCTTGACCCTAAACGGTGGAGGGGATAGAGCTCCAGCAGCACCTAACGACTCGATATACAGGATATACACGCCGGCCATGCTTTCCTCCCCAGGAAAATCATTTAATTAATTCCTGGTACTCATTTCTGTTAGAAGCTGAGTAAACCCCAGGGCCTAGTGCCTCATTGGGACTTGAACCCGCGACCTTCCGGCTTGTAGCATAGTACCTTAACCACTCTGCGACCTTTATTGGTTAATCCAAAGGTCTGGTTATGGCGGGCAAGATTATTTGTTGGATCAAGGAAGTTAGGAAATCTCATTATTTTATTTAATTTATCTGTTTGTATATATAGATTGGGGGATCTGACATGTGGCTACCGGGGAAATGAAATTCTAGTATGCTGTCCACAAGGAGGTTTTGAGAGTCCTTTTACATATCATCACAGCAGTTCTCAAGGATCGTCACCATCAGGAAAGAAGACAGTCTGTGGTCAGCCCTTGTTTAACAGCATAAAACGGGGAGGAACTGGTGGTCTAGGATCACATCCGTGGGTTGCACGAATTGGATATATCAGTAAGAAAGTCAAATGTTACCTAAATAATATTCAAGTAACTGGGATGTCAAGTGCTTATATTTTGTTACAGTAGTTAAACCAGGAAGTAGAAAATATTAATGTATTTGTAGAATAACGAAATTCAATGATTCTCTATTTCAACAAGGGTTGCCTCCACATTCCTCTTCAAAACCGACATGTTTACTACATACTTTCAATGCCAATCATAATCTATCACTTCATATAGCAAGTCAAAATTATTATTCTAAAATACAGAACACCACTTACTTCAACATTTTAATATGCTTGCTTTTCCAACAGTGTCCTTCTGTCATAAATTAAATACTTTATATCTCTCACAGTTAGGAGCACGAGTAGTTCACTTTGTGCAGGAATATGGCAGCACAATACTGCTAGAGCTACATTAATTAGGCTTCATATTTACATAGATAATCATCCACAGCAGTAACATACACTGTATACAAAACACTAAAACAGGTTATTAACGCATGTTACAGAAACACAAATGTGTGACAGGGCTATGCATCAAATATTAGAAGGAAAAAAATACAAGCATGGCAATCTCCACAGAATATTTTTAAAAAGAAATCTGACGATGACCAATGATGGTCAAAACGTGTATTGGGCAATGTGGTTTTTAAAATACGAGTAAGTTTAAAAGACGCATTATATGTATGTAGTAACTTTAAACAAAAATTTGTAAAAAGTGTTTTATGTAAGATGGAACATCAGAGACATCTGTTAATTAATTATGCTTGTTTGCAATAACTGCAAAAAGCATCTATTAATTTCATCATATTTCTCTGCCTGTCTGTCTGTCTATCCATTTGTCCACATGAAATAATTTGGCTCTCACTGATTAGATTTTTGTGACAGTCACTATGTGGGAGTTGTGTTAAAATCTTTTGATAAAATTTAATTTTGGTTAAAATACAGCAAAAATAACGAACATTTTGTACAAAGACAGAAACAAGTTTTTAAGAGTATCTTGGTTTGTCTCATAATCAACTGATGAGAGGACACTGGGGTTGCTATATGAGTGAAGTCATGGCCATCCCATTCATTAATTTTACAGACAAAATACCTCAATACACCTCAAATGTTCTTATATACATTTCCTCTCTTGTTTTAAATGACCACATCTGAGGAAGACTATGACTGAAACCTTCACACATATATGCTTTACCATTGGGTGCTATAAATTGTTACAATGTAAATGGTTTGAATGATGTAACTGGTGAAATAGCAATTAGAGAAATCAGTATTTTAATTAAGCTTTTATTACATCAATGGCTGTTTGACCTTGCAATGTATTACCAGCAAATCGTTCTCAAAGTCTGAATTGCTGCATAGTACAAAGGTATTATGGATCACTAGAGATAACTGTGTCAAATAGCAATGCTTCAAGTGTTTCTTCGGTCATTAAGTCTGACACACGTCACTATAAAATGAAGAAAATTGAAGAAGATTATTTCTAGTCATCCTATGTCAGATTCTGAAAATTCTAATTCCTTTCTCAAAATATGCATATAAACATTAGCATCATTGTTTCCTACATACTTCTCTACACATTGCTTTGAAAGAAAGTTTCATATGAACATATTTTAGGCATTCTGTAGCTAGTGTTAAAATTCAGAAATTTATTTCATTGTTTAAAGGAGATGGAAATAAACCCTTTTCCATCTTCAATTTTCAATTTGCACCTTGGAACCAAGTGGCCAATTCAATTGTATCTATTTTCTCCCCAGAATTATGGCATAAAAATTGTTTTGTGAACACAGTTTTGATGCATCATGTAACCACTATTACAAATTTAACGTTTGTTTATTTTTATGCAGCAATAATATAAAATTTTCATTCATTTTGTTTATTGTTCTCTTTTATCTAGATATGAAGACAGGCCACATGAGTTATCCTTGCTGTGGATCCATTATCTCTGATAAAACTGTTTTAACAGCAGCTCATTGTGCCCTTGCCAATACAGATAAACACAAGCTGTAAGATTTTAATATATTATTTATTTCAGTGTACATATTTTACATACATATAAACTGTTGTCATGCCATGAAGTCACTCTTGTTCATCCTTAACTTCTATGGTTCCAGTGTGAAACTGCTTAAGTTCACTGTAGATGCCTTAACTGTTACATGGATTTAGATATTTAAAAAATATTAAAATTTTATGGAAGTCACTTTTGTGCAGAATGTGTAAAATTATATTCACTTACATATTCATTATAAAAACTTCTACATATGTAGTGGTTGAGGGGCTATGCTACAAGTCGGAAGGTCGCAGGTTCAAGTCCCAATGAGGTCATTGGATTTTTTCAGTTGACCTAATCCTTCCAGCCACACTAGGCCCTGGGGTTTACTCAGCCTCTAACAGAAATGAGTACCAGGAATTAATTAAATAATTTTCCTGGGGAGGAAAGCATGGCCGGCGTGTAAGGCTGACAACCTTACCGCCATCTTTCAGCCAATTGTCTAGATAGTGTGGGACCCTCATCGTCTCACAACCCTATGGGCCTTCACGGCCTGGTACAGGGATAGATTAATTTTTTTTATGTGACATATGGTAAGGTTACGTCAAAATCACGTGCATAACCCATCATGAAACATCTCTTTATGTGGTAAGAATCAGAAAAATAATGGTAAAACCAAAGAGTGGTTTTTTTAATAACTTTCATATATTTTAAATATATTCACTACTAATATCTAAGTTATATGAATCGTGATTTATAATTCTTGTTGGTCTCTATATACAAATAATGGATTTGAGGGCAGGCATCAGAGGTACTGCATTAATTTTAGCGTTTACAGTCAGGAAAATCTCCATTAGCAGGTGTGGCATTAGCTGTCTGGGGACTAGGGTGGAGGAATTGTTTTAGGCTCCACAAGTACAGACTCCAAATTCACGCACTTCAAGTGGACTAACACGAGACCATCTACTGTTGTGGGTTACAATTTTATTACAGTGTCTACACAGATGGCATGTGCTTATATGGTTCCTTTACTAATAGAGGAAGGAGGTGTAGACAAGCATAATCGTAGAGAAAGAACTAACCCAATAATTTCTGTCCTGTCCTCGAATACTTTGAAGTGATTTTTGTACAGAATTCATAGACAAATTTTTCAAGTTAATTGCTGTTGTTATGTTTCTTCTCCAAACTTTCTGCTTAGTTCTGCATCATTTAACATGCTTCTGGCTTTCTTAATAGTAGTTATGTTCACACACTGAGGTACTCCACTCTGTTCTGCGGTGAAGGACACTATTGTTTGATGTCTGATGCCAATGTCCCTGTGGTAATCCCAAAACGTTTCTATTAACATACTCATTTCCATTGTCTGTCTTAGTGCCATAAATTTTTCTGTAATCTTACTTTTGGACTGAAGTATCTGGAAGTTTTCTGTAAAGTTATAATGAGAGTTAACAGACAGCGTGCCCTTCTCCAGGATGTTCTACTCATTGGACCATTGGCATCAGAGTGTCAGAGTGTATCAATTTCAGCTTATCCTGTGTCCTCTTATCGATGTTTTCTTGAAAGGTCAGCTACTCTGTTTTCCTTTAATTTACTGGCCTTGCTTATTGTCCTGATCTGAGACACCTGAGTTGACTCCCGCTGACATACCTTCTTTTAGCAGGTTCATTCCTGCTCCTGCTCATTTCTGTTCATATATCTGAGTCACTGACACTACAGCTCATGCAAAAACATCTTCCTCATCACATATACTTCAGCAGACACCGAATCCAAATGGCAGATATCTCCTACATTTGTTATGCTGACTTGTATCTGCCCTGCAGTCAAGCAGTTACACTCATAATAGAATTGGCAAATTTGTCCTGAGAAAACTATCACCAGTCTTTTCCTCCGCCGTCTTTCTTCCAAGCAGTAAATTAGTTAATGTACTAATGATGTGAATAATATTAGTTATGGCTTCTCTACTATTCTTATTCAAGTGTATCCTTACTTTACCAATTCCCATTTTTTGAGCTTCGTATGTTTGTGAATCTAGTGTTTTAAATGTAAGTGATTCACGAAATATTTATTACTTATTATTTTTTGGTTTAAAATACATAATAAATCAAAATTGAAATGAAGAGAGCAGAATTTGGATTAATGATATTTACACTAAAATAGCAAATAATTGTGACTTACAAAAAATTACATACCACAACCATAGTTTTAGGACGTTAAGAGTGTATCTCTTCACCAAAGGCATTATTGTGATAGGTCATCTGTACGAGTTGGCGAGTATGATGGCAAGGGGGACCCAGACTGTACTAAATCTTTTTGTGCTCATCCTGTTCAAGACATTGCTGTCAGTCATGTAATTGTCCACCCAGGCTTTGAACGAAAGATATTCAAACATGATGTAGCTTTGCTGGTACTTAAAATACCCATGAATTTCTCAGGTAAGTGGAATTTACATAAGTAACTCACTAACTATTTAATGGTACTTAGTCTAGGTGTAGGTGTAGATGGGAGGATAACATTAAATTGGATCTTCAAGAAATAGGGGAGGAAAGTTTGGACTAGATTTACCTGGTTTTGAATAAGGGTCACTGTTTGGCTCTTTTGTAATAAAGTACTGACCCAATAGGCTCCATAGGATGCGTATAATTTGACTAGACAAGCTGCTTGTAGCTTCTCAAAAAGGGCTCTGCATCATGGAATTAGTTAGTACATATTTAAAGAGTTAATCATTCAAGATCATTAATGTTTTCAGATACTGTAGTCTTAATTGCACAACAAAATAAAGTGAGAATAGATCTTTGGCTCTCTTTATAGTGGAATTTAACACAAAGTTTGAAGTTCCTCTGTCAGAGAGTTTGGTCTCTAAATAAGAATGTGCAAGCATGCATGCAACTTATTAATTCATTCAGTTTGTTCAGTATATGGTATGCACATAATTATACATGATAATTTCTTTAACAGTGGCTGCCTTACCTATCTGCCTCCTAGAAAACCCCAATGTTCCTTTGGTTGGTCGTAGAGCTTCACTTGTGGGTTGGGGTAAGACGTCAGGACAAGAAGGTATGGATTTTTTCCTTCTGAGGAAAAACTGGAATGGGGACATGTATCTCTTCATAACAATTGTACATGAATTTTTTTTTATGGTAGAAATCCCTTCTTTATCATGTTGTGTTAAAGCACTAAAATTGTGTAGAGTATAAGCTGAAATCTGAAACACTCTTTATGAATGGATTCTATTACAAAGTAGCCAGTGACCAAGAGTGAAATAACATTTCAGTATACTCAGCTTGAGACTAACACACAGATTGTGTTACTAAAAAATACCACCCACTTCAAAATTGCAGTAGTTGATTTCAACTTAATGAAGTAGCAGCAGTGGTAGTAGTAGCAGCAGTGGTATTGGTGGTGGTAATAATAGTAATAGTAGTAGTGGTGTCTTTTGTGGAAGAGATTTTCAGCAACTGAAAGGAAGCATTCATTAAAGACACAAGCGATAACTTGTGGATTATTAGTGGAATCACCATCCATATTTATTTGTTGTATATTAATATTGTTATTTGTATTAATTCTTTTGCCTGCTTCTACTTCTACAATTTCCCAGGTGGTTTTATTGGATCTTAGGATTTGGTTGTTATAATTATTTAGTTTAGCTTCCAAAATGGCATTTGACAAGTTAATTAGTTAAGAGAGAATGGGAAGTAAAATTAATACATACATGTCTTACAAATATTATGTTTTTGGACATTATCCATCATCCTGTCTTTTTCTAAAACACCATCCTGTTTATTTTTCAAAACACAACGTTTTGGAGACTGGATTCTATCTTCTTCTTCAGGTAAAACCTACTCAGTTAGGCCCAATCGATAGAGATAGTCCCTATCTCTGGACACCTGTGCCAGCTCCAGGATGAGGTATGCAAGACAAACACAGGACAAACCATCTGCGAGAGCAAAGAAAACATTAAATTATTAAAAAACTGCACACTTATGAGGTCTTGCTCCAGAGAACTATCACGATGATAATCATCACTGGAGAGAAGCAGTTCTCCTTACAGCACCAATACAAGAGAAACAAATTGTTCCACTCAATCTACACTTGACAGAGTTGTAGTTTGACTTCTGCTGTGACAACGAGGCTCCAGATGGAAAAGGTGCCCAAACTGGGTTGACTGATTGGATGGTCCAGTAGAGACATGTGGGTTGAGTCCGTATGTTTCCTGTTGGGCTCAATCTGTAAGATATTCAGTCTGCTTTACCGTTTCTCACGGTGTTGTCGCTTGCAGAATTCTTATACTTTTTCTTCTACCCTGAAGATGGGGGCGATACGTTCCTCCGAAACGTCGGTTAACACCACATATACACGGTGCCAAATCCCAGAAGACTGCTTTCTTCATAGTCACCACCGTGAAAGCCTCAAATCTCACATGTAAGATATTCACTTCATTCCAACATATTTTATGGCCTTCCTTGTATGAATGTTGGTCTAATTTTGATTTTTAAAGCAAACCCTGTGTCAGGTTATATTTGTGCTCCTTAATGAGTACTTCTAAAAGTCTGCTAGTTTCACTGATATAACAGCTGCCACAATCACATGGAATACTGTACACGCACTGCTTCATCTACTGGGCATCTCTAACTGGTCCAGTTTTCATCAATGTCCCATGGAGTGTAGGTTTAGTCTTGAAAATAGTTCTGAGATTGGAATGATTCCCGATTCGTCTGAATTTTTCGTAAAGAGCCTTAACATATGGAATGATGACAGTGCCCTGGTATATTGTGTCTGAAGGTGGATAATTTCTTGCTGATGGCTTAATAACAGAGTCAACAAATTCTTTTGGATATTCATTGAGCATCAGATCATGTCTTATGTTTTTAATTTCATTGTTGAAATCCTTCTGATTTTGACATGACTTTCGCTTGGTTGACTGAACTATGAATGAATGATGTGGGTGGTTGGATTGAAGTGCAGATAACAACCATTATGAGTAGGCTTCCAGCACATTTTCGTGACCATTTTTGGACCCAACTTTATAACCAAAACATTAAAGAATAAAAGGTTATAATTAGCCTCAACTTCCATAGTGAATTTGATCTTAGGCCTAATACTTTTAGATGGCGAAGAAATTGCTGTAACTTTGCTGGTCTATGTGGCCATACCACGAATGTATCATCGACATATGCATATGAGGAAAGCCAAAAAATATGTTGGAATGAAGCGAAGGTCTTGCAGATTGAGTCCAACACTACATACAAGGTGTCCCAGGTGTTTGCTGCCATACTTCAGGAGCGTACTGAGGGTTCCCTATAGAACAACTTTGAAAGAGGAACCCATGTCCGCAAACGCAAAATAGCAGTGCTAGGGCGGCATTTAATATCATTTTGTTTAAACTTGGCGCCTCAACGTCAAAGAGGCACAGGCATATTACCCCCTCCAAACCTTAAAACTCACCTGCTAGAGTAGATGTTGGAATTAGCACCCTCCATTTTCAATGCATTCGTTACATTGATGAAAGAAACTTTGGCGCACCCTTTCAAATATTCCAGGTGTCTCATGGATCACGTCACATGCAACAAATATTCTGGCCAACAGCTCGAATTCATTATCCACAGGCATGTCATAGATCAGGCTTTTCACATGGCCCCAGACGAAATAGTCCAGAGGTGCCAAGTCTGGGGATCCGGGTGGCCAAGGCACTGGGCCTCCTCTTCCTATCCAACAACCATGAAAAGCAGCATCCAGGTAGTCTCGTGATACAATACTGAAGTGTGCCGGCGCTCGGTCATGCTGTATTCACATTTGCCTCCGCACAATCAGTGGCACATCTTCTAGCAAAGTCAGAAGGATA
Organism: Cryptotermes secundus; assembly: GCF_002891405.2. NCBI lineage: Eukaryota > Metazoa > Arthropoda > Insecta > Blattodea > Kalotermitidae > Cryptotermes > Cryptotermes secundus. The sequence continues at coordinate 1,186,624 of NW_019735564.1, read as the reverse complement.
CGTTCCAGGAACATCTTGTAAAAGGGCCCTTTGAGTTGCGGTGGTAGGAGGAAAGGCGCGATCAAGTGACTGCCCATGATGCACGGCCAGACATTGACAGAAAATTGCTCCTGGTGGTAACCAACTACAGTAACGGGGTTTTTTCAGCCCAAACGTGGCTGTTTTGACAGTTGAACCATCCATCCCTTGTAAACTGCACTTCGTGTGTGAAGAACACATGATTCAGGAAGTTGGGCTGATATATACATTGGTTCAGTATCCACTAAGAAAATTGAACTCATGGTACGAAGTCAGCTGGACCTATGTCGTGTACTCGCATTGGATGATATGGATAAAGTTGTTGGTCATGCAGGATCCTCCAAACACTTGATTTTGATGTCCCCACAATCTAGGCGATGGCACGAGTGCTGGTGGATGGCTGTTCCTCTATGCAATGCAGTTCGACATTGAGGCGCCAAGTTTAAATGAAATTATTTTAAATGCCGCCCTAGCACTGCTATTTTACATTTGCGGACATGGGTTCCTATTTCAAAGTTATTCTATGGGGAACCCTTGGTGCGCTCCTGAAGTATGGCACCAAACTCTTGGGACACTCTGTATATGAAATACAAGGAATCACCCACGTGTCTGTGCTGAACCATCCAATCAGTCAACCCAGTTAGGACATATCTCCCATCTGGACTCCTGTTATCACACCAGAAGTCAAGAAACTATAACTCCATCAAGTGTATATTGAGTGAGAAAATTAATTTTTCTTGTGCTGATAAAATAATGAGAATTGCTTCTCTCCAGTGATTATCACTATTGTGATAGTTCTCTGGTGCAAGGCCTCATACGTGTGCAGTTTTTAATAATTTAATGTTTTCTTAGCTCTCGCAGATAGTTTATGCTGTGTTTGGCTTGTATACTCCATCTTGGTGCTGGCACAGGTGTCTAGAGATAGGGACTAACTCTACTGTTTGAGCCCAATTGGGTATCTTTTTATCGGAAGATGGAGACACAATCCAGTCTCTGAAATGCTGTGTTTGGAAAAATAAACAGGATGAAATTTTAGATAAAGATAGGATGATGGATAGTATCCAAAAACATAATATTTTTACTAATGTACCATCATCACAAACTTGTAGATCTTATTTATGTACATTTCTTATTAATCAACTCTTTTTTCCTTAAATTTTTCTCTTAAAGCAAATACTTAATGAAATTTCATAATGGACATTTAGTTATCATTTTATAGTACTACCAAGCCGTGAGCAGTTACTGGAATTACCAATAGTACCACTTGATCAGTGCACCAAGGTTTACGGTCAAGTGGCGTCAGTTACACAGAACCAAATATGTGTGGGTGGTGAAGCTGGGAAAGATGCTTGTTCTGGATTTGGAGGAGCACCTCTCATACTGCTTGACCACTACACACGTAGCAGGTATTACCAGGTATGAAAAATATTGTCTATACATGCAGAAAGCTCATCATAAACACCTACCCTTGAATTTCTTTTCAGCCCTTAAATTGTTACCCGTACAGTCTGTAGGTTATTTAAGGTTTTAAAACTGATCACTGGAATTTTCCTCCCACACAGCAGATATCTTCAGCATTCCTTTCCTTTTCACTGGTATAACTTGGGCTGTTCAAGCAGGTCTCTAATATTCTGATGTTCTTGTGTAGAAAATCTGGATTAACAGGATTCTTCCCACTGTCCATACTGCTTGTGTTTATATACATGTATATAAAACGTGCAAAACATTTGTCACCTTGTAATTATGCTGCATGATATTATAGTCATCATCATCTGTGAGCCAACTGTCTAGAAAATGTGGGAGCTTCGATGTTCCACAACCCTGTGGGTCTCCATGGCCTTTTACCACATTAGTTTTACCTTTACAATACAAGTTAGTGCTGCATGCACTGGTTGCAGGTAATGCTAATTTTGTCACTAGGTTTATCTGCCAACAGTGACCTCTACAATTTGATAGATTAATAAGTTTACAATTCCCTGATTATTAAAAAAAAATGTTTTTTGAAATGCCATATATTTGTATGTATGTCTTATATATGTACTTATACATATATTGATGTGTGTCTTACCACACTAGCATCTGAACACTTCTTTAATTTCTGTTCACTCTTTATGAGTTTATCCATCTCGAAGCTGGTGCCAATTTAATAAGAATATTACAGCTCCAAAAGTATGAGCCCTTCAAACAGTTCTCAGAGAGACAGAATGGCACACTAATTGAAAATGGCTGAAGAAATTTTGATTAAATTTCAGAAATGTAAGGAGACCATATCCCTGAATGAACCCACATGGGTAGTATCTTCAGGAAATTCAATGCACATGTATTAGAGGTCCAAATGAAAAATTCCAATTTTATCATAAACAACTTCGCTGATATTGATTATATTGTGGTATGTAGACTTGTTGCCAGTCACGGTAGCTGAGCAGTCTAAGGCATGTACTGTTTTCACTTGCTTGGAAACCGGGATCGTGGGTTCGAATCCCACTCAGGGAATGGATATTCAGTTTGTGTGTGTGTGTGTGCGTTTTTCTGTCTTTGTGTACAGGTAGAGGCCTTGCGACAAGCTGATCACCTGCCCAAGGAGTCCTACCGAATGTGTAAGATTTAGAAAAACCGAAGTGAATGGAGACATTCATGGAGGTAGGCCTAGGCCCACTGGGGCTGTAGTGCCAAGGAAAAAAAAATGTAGACTCATTACTAGGTAGCATTCACCAACAAATGGGTTCCCACAGCAAAGATTCAACAAGCAACAATAGAAGAACCATTGAAAACGGTGTTTTCTGTGGTTAGTGCCACGGCCGTTGCATAGGAACAGTGCAGTAAACACATTTATGCAACAATTGAATTAAAACAATAGAAGAGCTGTGTTTTCTACATGGTCCATGCCAAGGGGTTATAAGTAGGATAAAGTTTAGAGCTCAGTCAGTTGAAAGTCAGTCTGTGAAGAGAAGACTAGGAAGTTAATTTGAAGTGGCAGCCAGCCTGGGATTTAATCAGTTGAAGTACTGAGTGAGATGTAGCATCAGGTTAGTCGTAGAGGTTATTACAATGGGAGGCGTCCTACCTGACTTGTTGTCCGATGGCTGTTGTTCTCCTAGCTTGTTGGCTGTCTCCTCCACGTCCATTCCTGATGTCCTCAGGGGCGCAAAGAAGTTCTTCGTTTGTACTTCACCCTGGGATTTTATCCTAGGGTCCCTCAGGCTAGGTGTCATCTTCGGCTTTTTCTTCTGCTCTTCTGAGGGGTTTCGCTTGCGCCTTCTTTGCTCTCGCATCTCCCTGTGGATGGCAGCATAGAGGCTCAGCATGGCTGTAAAGAGAGCCTTGCCATCAAGGTGCTTACAGAGCACTCTCCTCTCAGCCTTGGATTTGGTTATGAGTTGGTTCCATACTGTGCCCTTTCCATTTATGGAGGGCGATGTATGGATAAGTTGCCCTATTATTTGTAAGCTGCTGCCCAGTAATTCAGTTTCTTCCTGGCAGTCAGGATTATTAGTTGTTAAGTTTTCGTGGTTCCTCTCAAAGGAAGCCATGATTGCCTTCCATCGCGTTTCACACAAGGTCAGTTCCGTCATTTCGCCTGCTTGATAGTCTGTTGCAGACGGGATGGCCCCAGCTCCGATGCACTTGCCACGCCACTTACTGTATAGATTCTGCACACTTTCCTAACTACGGCTAATGTATGATGAAGTGAACACTTTAACTCACTCGACCCACACAACCCGGCTGAATGACCAATCTACTTGTACTCTAGCAGCAGAATAGTCACCCAGTTAGTTTGATCACTCTCGACAACAATCGAACAGACAATCCTCTCAATCTGCATAAATCGTTCTAAGTCTCAGAACTTACACTCCTCAATCTCCCTGAATAACTCCTCTTCAACCGGTTTATGAGATATCAAGACTCCCACAATTTATAGACAGTCAGCTCACGGATGGTGGTGATGTTGTCAGTCTTACGCGCTGGCAGCAGTTTATGCCCAGGAAGATCTCTGGTACTCATTTCTGCTACAGGCTGCCCTAAGACCAACACCACTTACATCAGCAGTACATTTTTTTTTTAATTTGGGAACACCATGCGCAAGTCTTTACTATAAAAAATATACTGAATCCCTGAAACAAAGACTGTCATTCTGGATCACTGGGAATAAATTGTCTCATTTTAAATTTGTTATTAATCTGAAGTAAACTGTTAATTAAACAAAACAGCACATAAATATAACAACTGCTGAACACAGTACTTGAAGCTACAAAATAATGATCATAAAATAGCATATCAAATTAAAAACTTTTTAATACACTGTTTGCTTCAACAAGACTGTATTCACTTCAGTCATTCCCTACTCATAATACCAGCATACACTCAATAAGTTAACATTAAAGAAAATAAGTAAAATATTCATTCATTCATCAGTAATCTGTCAAACGACAGGTCCACAGTCTCTTCCAAAACAGTTCCTCCACTTAATGCTTTCTCCTTGAAATAAAAATATCCTCTTCTGTCCCCAAGGTCATCCAGCATCTTCTTATGTCTTCTTCCTCGTCTTCTGGTCACTTCTATCCATCCCTCTGGTTTGTTTTGTCTCCAGAGGAAACATCTCGCATACATGGTGTCTCTGTTTTTGGAAAGAGACTATCCAGGAAAAGTGATAATGTGGTAGTTTTTCCATTTGCTTTCCACATCGCAGTACAACAGCCGTTCAAACCACTCTGGTCACGCCTGTTGCTATACGAACTTGAACCATCTCGAGCATCATTTGCTCTGTGCTTCAAGTCGCTGCTGATGATGCTGCATCCAGCATCAGTTTTTGGTTTTTGGTGTCTCTCTTTGTCTGATGCCTACCCTTTGACCTGTCCAGCAAGGGAGGCCCTGCCAGTAGCTATGCTACTGCTGGTATAGCTCTCAGGGTCCTTGGCATACTCAAACCCCCTCACCACGATAAGGTGGAGACACCAATGAGGGGGAAGTAAAATATACTAGGTAGAAATTATCTGATCAAATAGTCCTATTTATTCAATAAGGTTGTACCTCACAAAGATACTAGCTCATAAAAAGTGTGATGTTGCAACTGCACTTGAATGAACATATATAATGAGTCTCAATATGCTGTAGAATACAATGCTTGAAGCAGAAAAGCTTGCTACATTTACTTGTAGCCAAGTATTCTATAGTTTTTTTTATAGGATGATCATTCATGACTCCCTTGAAAGTAAAGAAATAACAGATTTCAGTAGGGGTGAGGAACAATTTTGTGAGGGCTGCACAGTATGATATAATAATGGTGACTTAATGTTGTAGCCAACAAACTATTAAGTGACCTAAGATCAAAAGATGTAAAAATGCTTGGAAACATATAAAAAGGAAAATTGCAGATGTTTATTTAAAGTAATGTTTTCTTCTAGGTGGGAATTACATCATTTGGTTCTGACAAATGTGGAACTCAAGGTGTACCTAGTGTACATTCCAGTGTACATCGTTATGCTGAATGGATACGTAGCAACATGGTATAGACATCATGTCCACTAAGAGTTTTGTGGTTATATTCCATTATTTATTTCAGACCCTTTCATTTACATAAGAAAGAGTATTTTTATTGATCCAGCTATAACTAGAAATGGATTATAGAAATTTGTATAATAATGAAATTGGAATATAAACAATGTCAGAAAGGTTTAGTGCGTGAAGAATGAATTAAAAATACACAGTAGAAAACCAAGATCAGCAAGCTCACTAAAGGTATACTACAGTGAAATATTCTTACTAAAATCAAGTACTGACATCATTTGTTTCTCCACTAAAGTCTCATATACAGAGTTATGTAATAGTGAGGTCAAATACATATATACTATGTCATTTAATCACTAGTCTCATAAAATATGTTTTTTCACATGTACATAATTTTTTTGTTTTATGCATGTAAATACTCAGTAATATTTCCCAGTTTGTGTCTTTAATATGGGCAATGTCACTCCTAAGTGAGATTTTAACTCCTTCATTTTGTGTATCAACTCTATTCACTACTTAACAAATAATTTAGTTTCTTATTGTGCAACAACCCTGGATTTCTAAACTTGGACACCTCTTGAGCTTGAATACAGACTCACTCATTTCACATTGCCACAAAGACTTAATAGCTGCTAATAGGCATGTTTCCAGAGATCAGAACACAACAGCATTTCCTACTCGTTACTTGGTAGTTTTATTAAAAGTCTATGTTATATTCTGATAATTGAGTAGATCTAGAATCCACTTGTATATTACACTGCAACAATTATGTTACACATAATCAACAACTGGTCAGGTAAAGGTATTTGTGGGAAGTAGTTGGTGAAATAGACTATGGAAATCTGAAGGTGTACAGTCCCTCCTTGCTTTCTGGGATGATTCATGTGATATTGAATGGTATCTCAACATTATACTGGTACACTGGCTTTTAATCGTTTCCCCAAATCTTTGTTGGCCTTTTCATCATGTATAATGTATACATTGTCTTCTGAAAAGATGATGTTCCACACATTACTAGCATATGGATCGTCCTGTCCCAGCTGTCAGTTGTTGATGACTGTGTTCCCATAGGGGCTCAAACACTCACCTCTCATATCTTCACTTGTGATCCAACTGCTGCCATCGCAGACTCTAACGTCAAGGCCTGGTTAAGGGATTCTAGCCACTGCTCATGATGAGGTGCTGCTTCACTTCTAAGTCCTTCACTCCATTGAAGGATGCACGGGCTGACACATTCTGGACGAAGTCCTCAGGTAACCCAACAAAGGTGACATTTGCCATCTGCTTGATAGTTGCTGCCAATTCTCATAGGGGCATTCCAGTTAGCTGGGTTCTGGCTTTGAAGTTATACTGGAAGGATGGTGCCAGCTTGTGGTCTCCATAGTGGTCCTTCTTGTATGTACTCTGGCTAGGCCAATATATAGGATATTGGCAGCTTGGTCCTGCAGAATGACAAGTAGATGTATGGCTTTCTCCAGGGCTGCCCAACAGAATGATTAACTATGGCTTGAAACTGACTGTCAAGTGCTGTCGAGGACATGGATTCACCAAGGTTTGTTGACTTCATTACAACAGTGAAGGCCCCTGTGTTTGCTCCACCTCAATGCCTCATTTTGGATTCCACTGCTGCCAATCACATCTTGAGCTCCTGGCATGTGGCTTCCAGGTCACATTGAGTCACTTACTGTACTCATCTCTTCCTTCAAATCATCTGCATTGTAGTGCACTGAACTGAAATCTGACTACTCATGCACACACACTCACAAACTCACTCACTAGGTGAGTGACTCGATAACTTAAAAACTGACTCGTCTGCCTGCAGTGACTAACTGAAAACTTCATACTTGTTTGCTTGCTTTGCACTAAATTGAATTAAACTGGGTTCACAAAAGAGCTATACAGTTACTGCTGTAGGCATGTCAGTCTCTGGCAAGTTTCCAGTGAGTGATGGCAAGATTTTAGTGTACGGCTCCAGCTGAAAAGTTTCTCGGACAATTCAAGTGGAGAGAGACGCATGCTGACCAGGGGCACAGTTCCCTCTTCCTCAGTTCCCCCAGCAGTAGGAATGATCACCAACCACACTATGGTATCATAAGCCAAAATATCGCAATATGTACCTTGTACTTATTTAACAATATTTTCTCATCAAACACATTTCCATAATCATCACTTTATTACTAAGTTCTTCATGGGTTCATGACATCATCATCATCACATTACCAATATCAGCAAACTGTATCAAAGAACATATATCATCAGCATTATATTACCATCAGAAGATGAAATATTAAATATAGATAATAACCTGCTCAAGTAGCTCTTAATAACCAGATTTAATATTTATAATACAAAATGTGAAATGCAGAGGTATTTAAACTTGATATATTCTTCACCAAACACTTGTTGGTCTCGCATAGCACTGCATTGATCCTGACCCCTTGTTTGTAATATTGATATCAAAGGGTAGTAACAACTGGAGACTAAAACCGTGGGCCAATAATAATTCAGTTGTACAATTAGAAGAAGAATGTTTTTTTAAAAATCTTTTAATTGATCTGGTAATGGAAAATAATGAAGAAATTCTCCAGTGAATGTACTTGTACATGATCATTGTAATCATACAAAATCTGGATTAATAAAATAGATATCTTAAGCATACAGTTACCTGTTTCATATAATGTACATGGGGGAGTGATACCTGAATTTTATGAAAAACTGGGTTCTCATCCATTCAATTCTCTGCTACTGAGAACTTCATATTTCTCTGACTGACAATATATGTCAGTTAAATGATAAGGCGACATAAGGTCAAAAGGAGAATGTTATAACTTATCCTATAACACAGTATTATGAAAATGTCTCCAGCCAGTGCACAGTTGGAATACTTTTTCATAAATTACACAAAGTTCTGCTTGAAACAACTTTGCGTGTAACACGAAGATCTACCAAAGCTCAAATATAATACTATTTGTAATAATTTATTTCTCTGAAATATGGCTTTCAAGATTCATGTTGGAAGTGGTTCCAGTTTCCAAAACATCATGTTCTTTAAAACGATGGATGATGGTCGAAGTTCAAAAACTCAGTAATGTGAATGCTGCACACCATCATCAGAACACTGTAGAATCTACAAGATTCATGATGTTCTAAAAAATTTCAAGAGCTGAGATCACCGTAGCAGGTCATACTCACCTTTCTGGAAACAAAGAAATGTTGCTATTCTGAAACTTTATGTTTTTTCACTGTGTTCAAACTGATTTTCCTCAGAAAAACAAAAAAGTAAAGCTGTCCTTGTAATGGGCCATGGAGGCCCATAGGCTTGTGAGAAGTCAAGGCTTCCACATTTTCTAGACAGCCAGCTCAAAGATGGAGTGAGGTTGCCAGCCTTGCGTCACCCTTTACCCCAGGAATTCCTGGTACTCACTTCTGTTAGAGGCTGAGTCAAACGCAGGGTCATAGTGCAGCTGGAAGGATTAAGTCAACTGAAAAATCCAATGATTTCATTGGGAATCACGTACACAACTTTCCAGCTTAGCATAGTGCTGATTTCCCACAGTTTTGTTCTACATTTGGATATGCAACTACATATTAGAAGAATATTTGAAAACTTGGAAACTTATAGGATCATCAGGATGTTTTCAGAACTGACTAAACATATTGTCACGTGTTGGGTATATGTCACCCGACAATATTGTCACGTGTTTCAGTAACTAAGAAACAGATTTGGATTGGTGAATCGGTTTATTGGATCATCATTAGTCATAACTACAATTATTTCTCACACTTGTAAGATTACTGTAACTGCAGCACATTTAACATCATGCATTAAGTCTTCTAATTCTTCTTCTGGCCACACTGCTGTTCCCTTGGGACTTCAGAAAATCAAGTGAAATCGATTCCATTCTTGTATTCTCTCATATCCTCTCAGCATGGACCACACACAGAAAACACAGTTATATTGTTGCTTAGTGCAGACCACATTGAAAACAAGTCACGTGTTAGCTATCTTGCCAGTCCATTGGTGCACTGATTGTTGTCCAGCAATGAGCTATATACATCGTCTTATTCTTGAGTGACCTTAAGTGAGGTGTTCATCAAGCTGTTGCCTACCTATAGACATTACAATATAGCTTAACTTTCTCCTCATATCTACCATTACTTTGAATTCATACTGTTCATCAGCCGCAAATCAAGCTCATACAAGGAATGTACTGCAATAAAAGGGCAGTACTGAATAAACAGAAGAGCACAAATGTGAGAAACAAAAATAAGAAGAGAAGCAGGTGAAACAGGAGAGTAAAGAAGCTCTTAACACCAGAGAACAAGTCAAGGCCACCAGAAATTGCTGAGAACCAGTGTATAACTAGTCACAAAATATGTCAGTTTCATGCTTTGAAGCATGAAGTGCCAGTATTGAAGAAATTACTACTTGCTGCAAGACGTTACATTTCAAAGTTGGAAGAAATTTTTTGAAATATGATCAAAAAGTTTAATTTCTTCAGAAAGATCAGAATTTCAGATACAAAATGGTGGAATGGATGATATTGTTGCATGGAGGGCCCACTATCTTAGGTCTATCACAAAATATTTTTAAAAGAACGTCCTACAGGATAACTGGATGAAATCTGAATACATTATGTGATTCAGAATTGTTGGTAAATTGCTGATGTATTTTAAGTATATATAACAGGAACTACAGATTAAAGAAGTAAAGGAACAGGATAGAAAAAGAAAGGAACAGACGACATGATAGCTCAGGGCATGATTCATCCCTCATGCAGCATGCTGCACAGGTTTCATCATAAGTGTGCAATTAGAATCGCTTCTGAACATATTATGACAAAATGAAAACTTTTGGAATCAGTAAGAAGAAACAAGCCAGAGGCTCAGGTCAAAGTGAATTTCTTTGTCTGTTATCATGGAGATATCGTTTTAAGATCACTTCCATATCAACATCAACACATGATGACAGACTTTTATGAGACTAGACTGCAGACTGTTCGCATGATTATAAGTTTACTTCAAACTAATGCCCCCATTCGTGCTGCATACCCTGCCCATCTAATCCTCCTTTACTTTATCATGCCAATTATACTTGGAGAATAGCACATGTTATGACGTTCCTCATTATGCAGTTTCCTCCAACGTCCTGTCACTTCATCTCTCTTTCGTTCAAATATTCTCATCAGCACCCTGTTCTCAAATACCCTCAACCTATGTCCCTCCCTTAATGTCAGAGACAAAGTTTCACAGCCATACAGGACCACAGGCAAAATTATAGTTTTGTACATTCTGATTTTTATGTTGTTAGACAGGAGACAAGAAGACAAAAGGTTCTGGATTGAATGGTAGCAAAAATTACCTGAATTCAATCTCCTCTTAATTTCCTCCTGGATCCGGCTGTGATTTACTATAGTCGTTCCAAAATATCTAAACTGTGCCACATTTTCAAAACATCTGTTATCCATCTTTATGTCATAATTTTGCCCTGCATTCTGGTGACAAGAGCAATATGTAAGTAGTTTTCTTTGTGTTTACTTCTAGACCAACCTCCTTACTTGTGTCAATTAAAGTTTGTGTGTTTTTCTTTATGGTATCTACATTATCACCCAGTAGATTCACATCATCAGTGTAGACCTACAGTTGATGTGTCCCGTTTAATTTCAGTCCCACCTGGTTTCCCTGGACCTTCCTAATTGCATATTCTAAGGCAAAGTCAAAAAGGAGTGGCAATAAAGCATCTCCTTGTTTTAGACCACTCTGGATAGGAAAATTATCAGACAAATGTTTTCCTATACGTTTCATTTAAACATATTTTTATCAGCCTAACCAGTTTCATGGGTAACCAAAACTCTACGAGATTACTGTACAATATTTCCCTCCTAACTGGATCATAGGCTTTCTTGAAGTCTATGAATAGCTGATGTACTGTCTCATTGTACTCCCATTTTTCCTCCAGTATCTGACGAATGCTAAAGATCTGACCAGTAGTTGATCTGTTACATTGAAACCCACTCTGTTGATCCCCAATAATTTTTCTCTATATATGGACCTAAACTCGAGAGAAGAATATTGGATAACATTTTGTATGAATTTGACAGCAGAGATATCCCACAATAATTACTACAGTCAGATTTATCACCCTTCTTGTGAACTGGTACAATAACAGACTCCTTACAGTGATCAGACAAATTCTTACTTATTGCACATAGAATTAATTAGCTTATGGATCTTAGAACATAATATTTCACCTCCTGCTTGAATCAGTTCTGTCGGAATTTGATCACTACCTGGCAATTTATACCTTTTCAATTTGGCTTTACCAATTTCGAAATCAAAGGGCTAGCATCAGGTACTAATGGCTCGGCTGTATGTCTTTCTATCTGCCTAACATCACTGACCATATGTACATTCAATAACTGAGAGAAATAGTTCTTCCACCCATTCAAAATGTTGTGAGAATCTGCAAGCAGATCACCATTCTCATCCTTTGCTAAGTTACTTCTAGGCTGGTCTTCCACCCATTCAAAATATTGTGAGAATCTGCAAGCAGATCACCATTCTCATCCTTCATTAAGTTACTTCTAGGTTGGTAACCCCTCTTAAAGTCATTTATTCCTCTATACAGGTCTCTAATGACCTTGTCCTTACTGCTCATTGCAAGCTCATCAATTCTGTCTTTCAGATATTCCCTCTTTCTATTCCTGCAATTCCTGCTGGATTCATGTCTTATATTGTTCAAATTATACCCATTTTCTTGCTTGGATCCTGTAACCACTACCATTTCGCTTGTTTCTTTTGGTCTAATAATTTTGAGCATCCTTCATGGAACCATGCCATAGGTTTGTTTAGTACATAAAAACCTAGACTCTCCTTGGCAGAAATTTTCTATATTCTCTCTAATAGTTTCCCAAGCTTTATTAATATCCACCTCAGTGTCTAAGTTTTCCATAGCTGCGAACCTATTTGAGATTTCAACATAACTGATCCTTACCCTCTACCTTATTTAATTTCTTGAGATTAAAACGCTCCTTATAAACCCTGCGTTGTTTATTCAATAGCTGCCAGCATCACCCTAACCTTTACCACCACCATGTAGTGGTCAGTATCACATTCTGCTGGCCTGAATGATTGGACCTCAAGTATACTTGAATGCTGTCTCCTATCTGTCAAAATATGGTCAGTTTGTTTGTGTGTCGTTCCATCAAGAGATGTCCAAGTAAATTTATGAATGTAATGATTTGGGAATGTCGTACTTTTGAGAATAAGCTTTTTGGATGTGACAAAGTTCACTACTCTAACTCCATTATTATTTCTAATTTTGTGTAAACTCTCATTCCCAGTTGATGGTTTGAAATGTTTTCCCTACCTACTTTGGCATTGAAATCTAACAACATTTTTATACAGTACATCAGCCATTCATATACTTCAAGAAAGCCTATGATTCAGTTGGGAGGGAGGTATTGTACAATATTTTAATAGAGTCTTAAATACCCATGAAACTAGTTAGGTTGATTAAAATGTGTTTAAATGAAATGTATAGTAAAGTCCATGTAGGTAAACATTTGTCTGATAAATTTCCTATCCAGAATGGTCTAAAACAAGGAGATGCTTTATTGCCACTCCTTTTTGACTTTGCCTTAGAATATGCAATTAAGAAGGTCCAGGGAAACCAGGTGGGACTGAAATTAAACGGGACACATCAGCTGTAGGTCTACACTGATGATGTGAATCTACTGGGTGATAATGTAGATACCATAAAGAAAAACACACAAACTTTAATTGACGCAAGTAAAGAGGTTGGTCTAGAAGTAAACACAGAGAAAAGTAAGTATATGTTACTGTCTCATCACCAAAAAGCGGGGAAAAATCATGACATAAAGATAGGAAACAGATGTTTTGAAAATGTGGCACAGTTCATATACGTATTTGTAAACAACGATAACAGATTGAAACCTGATTCAGGAAGAAATTAAGAGGCGATTGAACTCAGGTAATGCTTGCTACCATTCAGTCCAGAACCTTGTCTTCTTGTCTATTGTCCAAAAACATAGAAATCAGAATATATAAAACTATAATTTTGCCTGTCGTTCTGTATGGGTGTGAAACTTGGTCTGTGACATTAAGGGAGGAATATAGACTGAGGGTGTTTGAGAACAGTGTGTTGAGAATATTTGTACCGAAGAGAGATGAAGTCACAAGAGGTTGGAGAAAACCGCATAATGAGGAGCTTCATAACTTGTACTCTTCTCCAAGTATAATTAGAATGATCAAGTAAAGGAGGATGAGGTGGGCAGGTCATGTAGCACGAATGGGGGAGACGAATGTGTATAGGATATTGGTGGGAAAGAGACCACAGGGAAGACTAAGGCGTAGGTGGGTGGACAATATTAAAATGGATCTCAGAGATATGATGGGATGGTATGGATTGGATTGATATGGCTGGATGGGGACCATTGGAGGGCTCTTGTGAACACGGTAATGAACCTTCGGGTTCCCTAAAATGCTGGGAAATTCTTGAGTAGCTGCGGAATTGGCGGCTCCTCCAGAAGGGCTCAGTTCCATGAGTAAGTAAGTAAGTAAATTCAGGAAATTTATCAAATGTTCTAGTTCTTCGTAGAATCTGTCCTTTATATCATATATTATATCTTCTGTCGGGGCATGAACATTCAGAACGATGATATCACACCAGCGACCTTTTACTATGATGTATGACAATCTATTACTAATGAACTCTACCCTCTTAACAGCTGATATGATTCTCCTATGCGCAAAAAAAAGAAAACCGTACCTAATTCATGTTTATCATTCCCCTTTCCATAGAAAAATGTATATTTGCTTGCAGGTTCAGTACCATCTCGACCCCATCTGACCTCTTGTACTCTTGTACGCCCACAAAATTTAGCATATAAACACTTGCACACCCCTGGTTACAATGCAGTGTTTTGTGTTTTACTGACATCTACCGACAGTCTTCTAAAAGCTGAGCGCGATTTTATGTTTGAATATCGACCATATCGACCGTCAGTCATCTGTTCGTGGACTACTGACATCTGTTATCCGACTACACAAGTTCTGCTGATATACATAAAAGTTTACATGCAGAAAAGCTGAGTAATAGGTTCCAACGACTTACGAGCATCAGCTGTTTGTGTAGTATTGCGTTCATAACAGAGTTTCTTTAGGTAAGTGCAAGTACATCTAAATTCAAACTTAAAAAAAAGCAAATAGGATTTTAAAGTTTGCGACAATGCTGTAGTAATACAAAGAAAAGCTTTCTGGTCATTATCCAACAGTCTAATTTTTACACGACGTTTCGGAGACGAACGTGTCTTGGTCGAAGCAGAGCCTGAAGATGGAGAAAGTCCTGTCTCCGAAACGTCGGTTCAAATCAAAACTAGGACAAAGGATAATTTCCTAAAATTGATCGTTGTTTTAACGAAACATTCAGCAAAACATTTAAAATATCGAATATTCAGATATTTTCCAACAAATAGAAGCAGCATAATTTGTTACCAGTTATGGTGCAAAGGTCGTCTGTTCTTCCGTAAATATAATCGTTAGCTTGAAGCGGGCTACTTTTATTCCAAAGGTGCCCAAAATAGTCGCAATAATGCAACTACCATTTCTGAACTGTTATTTAGTGTAAAGTTGTATTAATGCTAATTGTGTTAGTATATAGGGGGCTACAATATTATATTTAAGCATCCTGTTACTCTCACACAATGTATATGAGACAAATTCCGTCTTAAGTGTAACAATTTAATTGTAGTTCTTTCTTCTTCCCTTCCTCTACACTACATGTTTCGGCCCTAAATGGCCATCATCAGGTGTGTATTCTTACGTAGCTGCTACACTGCCCGTAGTTTAAAATTTAAAATCACCAGTCTTTCCAATTGTATGTATGTATAAAATCTTTGTTAACCTACACGCGTCAATTTGATTTCTAAAATTTGCACTTTTTTAAAACTTAAATTCAAATTAAAATGTCTATAAATTTTCTGTTCTTTTTCTTTTTCCAAATTTTTAAAAATTAAAATTTTCTCGGGGTACACGCCCTGTGTCTGTAGTGCTGCAGCGGCCACTTCTTGTGTTATCGCTCTTCAGGTATTGTTCTGTTCAGGCTCTCTGTGTGTGTGTGTGTGTGTGTCGCTTCTTATCTTTAATACGTGCCAAGTTTAGAAATCAAATTGATGCGTGTAGGTTAACAAAGATCTTTTACATACATACAATTGGAAAGACTGGTGATTTTAAATTTTAAACTACGGGCAGTGTAGCAGCTACGTAAGAATACACACCTGATGATGGCCATTTAGGGCCGAAACATGTAGTGTAGAGGAAGGGAAGAAGAAAGAACTACAATTAAATTGTTACACTTAAGACGGAATTTGTCTCATATACATATAGGGGGCTAATTGTGTTCGAGAGACGTTCAGAATAACTTTAAATATGCGATAAAATAATAACTACGGTCATCATGACTCAAATGAAACAGGTTTAATTCACTCCTAAATATGATTTCAAAGTGATGAAGTTTACTCCAATTTGGGGGGGGGGGGGTTGACAGGGAAGTTTACTTTCAATGTAAAACAACAAATCTATGAAAGGATGTCCAGGAAAATATCTGAACCTAAGCAGTAGTGAGCCATTTAGGAAGATGCATAACGAGGAACTTCAGTATATTATGGGTCACCTAGTATTGTTAGGACAGTGAAATCGAGAAGGCTCTGAAGGTTTGGACACCAGGCTGGAATGGAAATGCGTTCAGAGTTTTCGGGGGAAAGTCTGTTGAAGAACGTTAGTTTTGAAGACGGCACCTCAAGATGTGGTGCCGCCATGTAGTTTGGTAGGTTGGTAGCATGGTACATATGTACTAAATTACACGAATTACGTCCCAAAAGGCATAATCGTAATACCGTCGGGAGAGCTTCAGATCTCATGTAATCAAGATGGATCATGGGAAGCTAATTTCTGAAGATCGGAGATGAGAGGAAATGGCTCAGGATCGAGTCCAGTGACGTGTTTTGATGTTCGTGGTGATAAATCTGCGTGTTCTGCTACTACAGCGTTGGTCTGTTAAGTCAGTACTATTTGGGAATTCTGATACATTGCCTTGCATATGACTAGGCCACAGTGCAAATAATTCGAACTGCGATGACATTAACCTTTGTACCGCTGCCAGTAAACTCTGCTGTTGAATTGTACGTGTTATAATTAGCCCTGTTATGACTCACGATTCGTCAAATAGTAACTTGACAAATTCACAAGTGTTTTCTTCAGAGTTCGGGATTAATTCTGAAATAATGAATATTTAGGCATCTGGTAGACCTTTTGGGCCTTATATCGGTCCATCGACAACCCAACGAATAAAAACACGTACGTTCGCGACCCAATGGGGATTCGAACCCTTGCTTCTAATGTCCGAGCAGTCCAAGGCTGTGTGGCTATTGTGATCGGTCGGTAGTAATTTTAATGTTCAGTACATGGCCACTGGTTACCAGAAGGTTCATCTGATGTCTGTTTAGTGGCAGACACAAGATACGTCGCGAAGGAGTCAAGAGAAAGTGTTAATGATATTTCAGTCACTTCTTCAACGGAAATGAAGTTCTAGGTTCTTGTAGATATGTAAATATGCGTGGCCACATTAACTGGCAGGCATTTGCGTGCTTTGTTGGAGTTTCTTGTGTTACTGATATTTCTCATACATGCTACAGGCCATTTGTTCCATTTTCCTTTTTCGATCACTGTGAGAATACATCTTCATCACTGGCAAAACAGCCCTTTTTGAGTCATAGCCGTCATTAAAAATTCTGCCAGATTGTATCCGGCTATCACTTCTTTGGATTTCGCAACAGTAATTTTTACAGAACAATCTCCCCAACCTGGACGACCAGGTCCCTGTATTTATGTTCCACAGTGACGGGGGGGGCCCAGTTGTGCCACCCCAGGCACTTGGTTCCTTTTTCGTCGTCTTCTACTACTCGCAGGTCTACGGTTGAGATATTCTAACCCGAGGAATAATAATGCTTATGCTTACAATTTTATTGAAAAGCCGAAATCTAGGCGCAGGTAGAAAGATGTTAAAATAGACGTTAAAAAATAGGATGTGAGAGCGCGGACTGGATTCGTGTGTCTCACGCTAATGAAGTTTCTGATTCCAAAAGAGGCTTCTCAAGAAAGACATCACTAAGTGGAATTCTAGAAGCGTAATTTATACGTCCACATAATTTAATTAAAATTCTCGACGTCGGTTCTTAGTAAGATACGACCTTTGGTTCACACAATTTTCTGTCTGGTGAGTATTTTATAGGCTGGACATAAAACTTCGTTAACTGATAGCCTGCAAGGCCAATGCGGAATGGATATTGAACAACTTGTTTTATGAATACATTATTTTATGAAGAGGTGATATTTTCTGTGCGTTTTTACTGACTTGTGTTACATCACGAACTGTACAATCTGCGCGCTTCAACTTTAATCTTTGAAAGTTGAACAGTATTGATTTAAATACTAATTATGAAGGTGACAGACTGAAACACCTATCATAATCTGCCGTTCTGGTTCGTGACCGTAACCACTTTCGTTGTCCACACCCCCTACGCTTCCTCTCAGTGTACAAACGGAAAGACTAGAGTGTTTTTTTTTGCTGGCTATTACACTTTTAATCGACTGGTTAGTGGGACAGGTGGATCAGTGATTGGTGAACTGCGACCCCTGTGGAAGGATGCATATAGTAGATGGTGACAGGGATTGGATAGTTATCTTAGTTTATGTGCGGTATGAAGTGTTAAACAAGGAAAACCCGCAGTAAGCCTGTTGCGATATTTGAATCCAAAATATCCAGTTCCTCCTCATCATCACCACGAAACCCAACATTGAACAGTTTTACTTTAATTCGATCTACATTCCCGGAGTAATTGTTACAGGTCCATTAAATTACCAACAAGACAATTAGGGTCTATATGTATTTCATTTTTCTCTTACAGGTATCCACTTGACTGAGATCACATAGTTAAACGTCCTGAGTGATGTTATGTAGTGTACAGATAATTACTGTTATGAAAGAAAATGATGCCTGTATAATATTACATCTGAACAATGCAATTGAAATAGTCTGTCGATAAATTAAAATGTATGTTAAAAAGACAAATAGAACAGACATACATTTGTAAGATTTGAGGCTTTCACGGCGGTGACTATGAAGAAAGCAGTCTTCTGGGATTTGGCACCGTGTATGTGTGGTGTTAACCGACGTTTCGGAAGAACGTATCGCCTCCATCTTCAGGACAGAAAAATCCGCGAGCGAGGAATCAGCGTGAGTTGCAGCTGCAGCCACCTGCTCACGCTACTTCCTCGCTCGCGGATTTCTCTGCCCTGCAGATGGAAGCGATACTTTTTTTCCGAAACGTCGGTTAACACCACATATACACGGTGCCAAATCCCAGAAGACTGCTTTCTTCAGACATACGTTTATTACTACCATTACGCATTTCCTCCACTAACGGCGTAAAATATTTCGCATAGAACAAAGTGGTCCACTGCCGGTCACAGTATCCGCGCGGTCTAAGGCATGCACTGTCTTCGCTCGCTCAAAAACCGGGATCGTGGGTTCGAATCCCACACAAGGCATGGATGTTTGGTGTGTGTATACGTTTATTCTGTGTCTGCGTTGTCCTGTGTTTAGGTAGAGGCCTTGCGACGAGCTGATCACCCGTCCAAGGAGCCCTACCGTCTGTTAAAAATGATCACTGAACTGAGAAACAGCCCTCTGCTCCAATGTCGGAGCGAAGAGGATGAAAAAAAAAATTTCACGGACCCTAGTCTGGGAAGCTTTGGTACTGGAGGACTGGACCGGGCGACCCGCACAGTGTCTGTTGGCCTGCGGCGTTTGGTCACATACATTTTTGCCCTGTGTGACTGATTTGTCCGCGTGAAGTATATACGGTATTATGTTTCTGTTTGGCGACTAATCGAGAGATCAGTGTGGGTGTATAATTTCACTAAAAGCACAGTGAGTTGTCTAGACAACGCCACCGTGAAACTTGCATTTTACGGGTCTATCCTGCCGGGCGGATCATTATGTTCTTCAGCCTGAGTGCACCCTCGCAAAATAACTCGCAGTCCTACCACTTTTATACGTATGAAACTCTTTTATCATGGAGGGGTTCAGTGTAGCTATAGATAAGTGTTCAGGTGATATTTAGTTTGGACACTTCGGTTGGAATACCAGATATTTCGAGTTTTCATAGTTTTCCTCAGACTCTGTTAAATTGATGTCGGGAGAGTAATACGGGTATATCTTGAAATTTATTGCGGCAGTTTCCTTCTAAATTCACCCGTCTTGTAGCGTACATTTCCCTACCTCATTCGATATTATATAAATTTGCAGTTTATACCGTGCAACAGACGATGTAGCATATTATCAAGTTTACTCTTATGTGTTTAAAAATAGAAAAGTTGCGTTTGCGCGGACCTTGTTATCAAATTGATAGCTCTAAGATTCCCAAGTAAATGGCCTGCACATTCGATAGCGTCCGATATATCTGCGAATCCCGATAGGAGCGTTGGCGCCAGGTCTGCAGCTATTCAAGAACTTTCCAGGAATTTATGGAACCTAAAGGTTCATTACCGTGTTCACAAGAGACCTCCACTGGTCCCTATCCTGAGCCTCATCAATCCAGTCCATACCACCCCATACTAAGATCCATTTTAATATTATTCACCCACCTACGTCTTGATCCTCCTAGTGGTCTCTTTCCTTCTGGCTTTCCCACAAAATCAAAATCGATCAAAATATGGTCAATTTGGTTGTGCATCTTTCCATCAGGGGATCTTAAGTAAATTTGTGAATGTTACGATGCGGTAACGTTGTACTTTTGACATTTTTGGATCTAGCAAAGTTTACTGCTCTAACTCCATTATCATTATTAATTTCATGTAAACTCTCATTCCCAATTTTTGGTTTGAAATTGTCTTCCCTACCTACTTTGGCACTGAGATCTCCTAACAGAATTGACATATGGTGTTAGAGAATTTATGGAATACACATTCTAGTTCTTTGTAGAAGCCATCCTTATCATCAATTTTATCCTCTGTTGGGGCATGAACATTCAGAAAAATGATATCACACCAGCGACCTCTTAGTATTATGTACTATATCCTATCTCCAACAGACTTTGCCCACTTAACTGCTGATATGATTCTCTTATGTACAAAACGATTCTTTTATGTACACAATGATTCTCTTATGTACAAAAGAATCTGTACCTAATTGATGCTTCTCATTCCTCCTTCCATAGGTTCGGTGCCACCTTTGTCCCATCTGACATTCAGTACTCCCACTAAATCTAACTCATATTTTGAGATTTCTTTCGCAACTGTCGTGAGCGAACCTGCCCTATACAGACTTCTTACATTCCACATTCCAAATCTCATGTCCATTTTCCTTCGCTTACGTCGTTTATTCAAGGAATCCATCAAAGTCCGAGGCCCTTTGTGACATTTAGTAACAAGCTTTTTTTTTTTTTTACTGTGAGGAGTTATCCTCACGCCCAACCCCCGAACTGGAGAAGCACCCGTTGTCGGCTGTCCGCAACTGCTTATTCAGTATATTCGCAGCTACCCTTCATATCTGTAGGTCCTTCCTTCTTCCGCAACCTGATGACGTGCCAAACCGTGGTGACAAGGAACCCATCTGACATGGGTACAAATATGCTACAGAAAGAAAAACAGATCTTTGCTAACAAAACATACACATAATTGTCATTGAGTAGACGTAAGTACTCCAACATTATGGTATGCATACCACAGAATCTGCTCCAAATATTTTATGCATGCGACACAAGCTTGCCTTACTCGTCCGCGATGACTTTCATTATTCCCCAGCAATATAATACCTAGTCATAATTACCAGTCATTTTCTCACGTCAGTCCAGCACACATTCGTTACAATATTTCAGCGAGCCTCCGAAATATTTACCGTCACCAGCCACCTATTTCCCTCATTTGAACACAGTGATTTTCATTATTCCCCAGAAGAGTAATGAGGCTTCGTAATACGCAGTCGTTATCAGTCATTTTCTTACCTCAGCGCAGCACGCTTTCAATACGATTTTGCAGCGGGGCTCAGACATAGATAGCTACTATCATCAGCCACTTTTCTGCCTCATTGGAGCATGATAACTTTCGTTATTCCCCAGTAATGTAACAAGGCTCCAGAAGAGGCAGTTTTCATTTGCAAACGCAAAGCAACAAACGTTACATAACTACAGTAATTAGGTTTACTACACGAACCTTCAGATATTCTGTACAATTTAACTCAGTAATATTAAGTTTTAAGTAGAAACACAGTTTTCAGCACGCAATACTGCACACACAGGATGGCTGTACATTTTTTAGTTCTTTCGCATATCATCATCACTGACAAATATAGGCTACGACATTTTTCGTTTTACGCAGTTGAGTTCCCCAGGTTTTAATGAGTTCGGACGGAAGCAGTGGCTTTCTATGCTGTTTTGCGATTGATAGATGAGTCAGAGAAGGGAAAAGTGAAAGTAAAAGTAAAGCTATCCCTGTAACAGGCCGTGAAGGCCCAGAGGGTTGTGAGACATTGAGCACATTGAGGGTCCCACATTGTCTAGACAATCGGCTCAAAGATGGCGGTAAGGTTGTCAGCCTTACACGACGGCCGCGCTTTACTCCCCAGGAAAATTATTTAATTAATTCCTGGTACTCATTTCTGTTAGAGGCTGAGTCGAACCCAGCGCCTAGTGCGGCCGAAAGGATTAGGTCAATTGAAAAAAAACCAATGACTTCATCGGAACTTGAACCCGCGACCTTCCGGCTTGCAGCATAGTGCCTCAATCAGCTACGCTACCGCGTCAGGGAAGGTGGATAATGAAAATTCCAAATCCATGGAGTGAGTTTTTTTTTTTGAGAAGATGATCGCTCACTTGATTAAGAAATCCGCTTTGTATAGACACCGAACCGTCTTTACCATGTTAAAAAATCACAGAGTTCCTAAGTCGGATGAATCTAGTCTATCTTCTCACAAAATCTAAGCTTCATTTTCATGTTAACCTCCCATCTATGCCTGTGTCTTCCAAGTGATCTCTTCCCTTCAGGTTTTGCGACTATAATTATGAATATCTCATCTTCCTCATACACACTACAAGCCAAATCTTCCCTTTGATTTTACCACTCTAATAATATTTGATGAAATTACGAAGATTCTCAATGATAAATATTCTCCTTCTGTTCCTCTCAATATGATGTTCGCGAACACCATCAATCCGAGGAATATTCTAGCACACATCTGAAAATATACTCACAAATGTGCAGTTTATTTAGGACTCTAAGTAACATACATGGCTAAGCGGCCTCCGTAGTCTAGGGGTAACGTTCCCACCTCATGACTCAAGGTACGTGGGTTCAAAAACCCTGTGGAGGTTGTGGAATTTATAAGGGCGGAAAAATTCAGGGAACAAGTCCTCCGGGAGGGACTTTAAGCCGTGGGTCCCTTGTCATAGATTTACGGCACGTAAAAGAACCTCATGTCTCTAGGAGACCTCTGAGCAAAATTAGGCCATGTTTCCCGCCCAACTAGTTTCCAATTCCTCCATTAGATGGGGGAAGTATCAGGTACCACTGCCAGAAGAGGGGGGACCTCTCTGACAGAAAGGGACTAAAGTATTAGATACCACTGCCAAGTAGAGGGTAGAAACCTTGCTGGCAGAAAGGGACTAGGAACCCCTGCCAGAGGAGGGATGACCTCGCTGACAGAAAGGGACTAACTATTAGATATCACTGCCAGTAAGAGGTTGGAACCTCTCTGGCAGAAAGGGGCTGATAGTAAGCACCAGTACCGGTAGGGTATGGAGACAGTAGAAATTAAAGTGGGACGCACAATGGACCAGTAACCGGTCTAAGTGCATAGGGAAACCCACCCCCTCAATATGGAATACGGAACATACATGGCTAAAATCTGTCACGTAATTGAACTGATGGGAGGAACGGACACGATGAAGGCATCAGACGCTTGTGTATTATACCGAAATGCACTACAATTTCAGCTTCTTCCGTGAAGACGCTCAGGTCACACTGATGAGCTGAATTACCTGGGGGTTGTAGTTTAATCTGCTTTAAAAAAGAGATATTTCCTTCTGGATTTCCCTGTCGTTGCAGAAAAAGTCTTTTGGAAGGGCGGAGGAGTCTATCAGTAAGGTATTTAACCAAAATGCACATAAAAATGTAGGCACTTTCCAGTTTAAAATTCAAGTGAAGAACAATAACATGAAATATGTAGGAAATGCCAAAATATGTAAAATTATGTAGCAATGCTAATGCTTGGAGATTATTATTTTTTGAGCATTTACATATTCGTAGTAAGAAATAAAATATGTATTTACATAAAAATCCTACCCCTAGTCATCATTATACCTTCCATTTAAAGCATATAACAATCATTGCCGTTCTTTGCATGGAAGACCTGGACGCAGTTTATGGAGGTCAGAAACGTGGTTTTATTTAATTAAGCGAGTTCTATGCGCAACATTGCGGAAGGTTAAATCCATTCTTTTATATTTCTATGTGTGAAATTCTGTAAAGCCATTATAAGAAACTTAAGGCTTATAGGAAATGATAGACTTCATTAACGTGCGCATGAACCATCTTCAAATATTGGTAATCAAAATTAAACTCACGAAAGGATTTAAGGGCGGTTTAAATTCATGGAATGCTTGCTGCCTTTCAATTCAGAATTATACCATCCCATCTCCAACCTAACAACATAAAAATTAATATATCTTGAGATTTTATGTTTCTTGTTAAGGTAACAAAGTATAGAGGGAGGGGTTCTACCTGGATTTGTCCATTGGGTGCTTTTCAGTTGACGGTAATTTGCCTCACGTTGATAACATTGAAGTGTTAAGTCCTCAAGGCTGTTAGAAATATCTTCCATTGGCATGTCTTGGGGAAAGTGACAGATTACTGCCTTGATACGCTTTTCGGAATTTGCGGAGAATGTAGAATAGTGGAGATTATTTCTCTGTAGGTACAGTTTCATATCTGAATAGTCAGCCATTTCTTTTATAATGATACAGGCTCTGTATCATGAATTTCCTCTCCTTACACATGGTCTTTTAAATCGTTTTGTAGTCGAATGAGGCTTGTGGTAGATGTCGTCACTATTGGTGGCTGCCTACCTGGTTTTATGGGAATTGACTGCATGGAGTAAGTCTTTCTTAAGGAAATCTTAATCACTTGACTGCTAAATAAAAGCCCACCTTTTATGGAACCAAAACATTCATTACTATGTTCACAAGAGCCCACCACTGAACTCCGTCTTGAGCAGTTATACATTTATGCATTTTTTTTTTCAAATAATTAGGTGATTGCATTCTTATCTGCAAAATTTGTGTAGTTTTATTGTTCACAAATATTTTTGTGTTGATTGTATCTTATGTTTGCAGGATGTATCAGTTATTATTGGCGCTCTTGGTGACTGCACTCTGTGTGAACTCACTGACTATGTATGGCTCCCATAATGTTAACATCTTAGTTTTAAATATGTCTGATCAGGAAGATGAGGGCAATTCCAATTTCAGTGGACCTCCTAAGCCCTCAGAAGTGGCTAAGATGGCACGCTACATAATGCATAACTCAAGTAAGAAGTTAAGTTAGATGTCATCACAAAATGAACTCCTACACTTGAATCTTGTCCTGAACCAGATATTTAAATAAAGACCAGTACAATTTAATGTATGCATTCACAAATATTACTCTGTTGTGAATTGTTCTCAAGAACACTGACTTTCTGACAGAATTTTTTTCATGGCTTTCTTTAGTCTCACCAGGTGAATATGACATACTGTATGTCCTTTAAATAGACCATGATCAACTTTTTAAAAATTTATATCCAGTGTCCAGGTTCTGTTAGGACTGTGTTCATTAAAAATACAAGACTTGAATTATTTTAAAAATTTCACTCTTTTTATTCAAAATAGTCTCCTTCTGAATCAATACATAGCTGGAATCAGTTGAAAAGTTTTTGAAAACAGTCACTGTACTGCTTTTGTGGAATCGCATTTAAAACTGTGGTATATTCCCTTTGGATGTCCTGGATGGTGTCTTTATGGTCTCCTTTCATCGCCAACTTAACTTTTGGGAATAACCAGAAATCTGCTGGAGCCAAATCAGGCGATTACGGAAGATGATCAAGGACTGTGATCCCTTTTCTGGCCAAAAAATCGCGCACCATCTTCAATTTGTGGGGTGGGGCATTGTCGTGGAGGAGTGGCCAGGAACCATGCTCTCGATATTCAGGTCGAATTCGAAGAATTCTCGCCCACAAACGATTGAGGACTCCGAGATAATAATCAGAATTCACTGTCTGACTTTCTGGCAGAAATTCTTTGTGAATGATTCTTTTGGAATCAAAGAAAAACGGTTAGCAGTGTCTTTACTAGACTCTTTTGCATGCGCACTTTATTTGGTTTCGGCTTCTTTGGGCTCAACCACACTGCACTCTGCCGCTTTGTGAGAGGCTGATATTGAAAACACCAAGTCTCACCACCAGTAACAATCGAATTTGTAAATTTTGTATCACTTTGGGCCGACCGTAACATATCTTTGCAGTGTTCCACTCTGGCATGTTTTTCATCACCTGACAGCACGTGCGGTACAAACCACCCACAGACCTTCGTTTGCTCAAATCCTCAGTCAAAATTTGATGCACAGTACTTTTTAGTATTCCCAAAAGCTCCTCGATGAGTCTTGTAGAAACACGTCTGTCTGATGCAAGGATTTCGGTCACTTGTTTCACATTTTCTTCAGTGCAACTTGTTCTCGGGTTTGATGCACATGGAGCGTCTTCAGTGTCCTCCCTGCCATCACGAAATACAGCATACCATTGAAAAATGTTCGAGCAACTCAAACAATCACTACCGTACACACTTTTCATCATTTTGTACGCTTCTCTGGCTGTTTTGCCTAACTTCAAACAAAATTTGATGTTGGCTCTCTGTTCAACCGCCATTTTCTGACGAGTGTCAGAACAGTACTGTTACATTCAAGGTCAGAACACATGATGCAGCGATGCTTGCACTTTGAAATTATAGACGGCTACAGCAGAAACTTCAAGAATCTTAAGGCCTCAACTCACCAATAGATGGCATTGCAAGGCAAAATAAAAAGAAATGTG
Organism: Cryptotermes secundus; assembly: GCF_002891405.2. NCBI lineage: Eukaryota > Metazoa > Arthropoda > Insecta > Blattodea > Kalotermitidae > Cryptotermes > Cryptotermes secundus. The sequence goes on along the minus strand of NW_019735564.1, from coordinate 1,159,902 downwards.
TCCTAACAGATCCTGGACACACTGTGTATCTATGCACCATTCATAATTTTATTCCAATTTAACCAAACATTGCTGTTGAAACAATGTTGGCCAATAACCTGAGAATTAATTATTAAAATTTGTTAGATTTGGAGCTGTCAAGGTTGTGGCTAAGAAGAGTATGGTCCTTTTGAGTTTTAATATCATGTAGTTTGGAGACAGCCTGACATTTTGGAGGGGTGTATTGGCAGGATTGCTGCCTGTTTCTGCTGGTTTCTAGCTCGGCATACACTTTGAACCTGAAGCTGGTGGCAGTATATGCTTCTGTATCATTGCACTGTCACTGAACTACTCAGTTCTACAACCCAGAAGATCAGACTCTCAATAAAATTTGCTATTTCTTGGATGTGTGCAAACCTATATTTGATTAATTCCATTATGTGCTGCTGTCTTCTGTTATTCAGTGAAAATAGTAGGAGATTTTATACTCTAAGCTATTAGTAGTGGCTCTAGATTGTGTGAATAAAATGGAGGAATGTCAATACAAAAGGAGTTTGTAAAATTTATTACTAGTTTAAAATCATTAGATGAGGAATTAGATATTCTGTTGTTGGAAGAAATGTGATTATGTTTATTGGCATTATATGAGCAAAAATATATGTAATAAAAAATAAGAAGCTGGTGGCTGTGGGTCTATTATATCTGTGCTGAATGTTTTAGATTGGTCTGTGTTTGCATATAAGTCTCGGCATCCCAAGACAAGTGAGTTCCCATTGGGCACCACAATTTCTGTGAGTGATGGGCCATTGGGCAATGGAAAAGGGACACCTTATATGTATGTGTCTGAAGTGGAGGAGGCAGTTCAGGACACAGATGTGAGTCTATCATATACAATGGAAGTACATTTGAATATTACTGTATGAAATTTTGCTGTAATTATTCTAAAAAGCAGCTACATTTTAAAGGCACACAACATTATGTCAGTTAATGTTTTATTATTTTAACACAGTTGGAAAATTAGGGATAATTATCACTTCTATCTCTTTTGATCAGTTCAACATTATTGGCAGAATTTTGTAATATTACTTTTAGATGCTTAAACACCTCCAAAGGTGTGTTTGAATTGCACTCTCTTCCATTGCAAAGAAACTACATTGAGCAACACAGCGATATACCACTGCACATCTCTTGTTGATTTTTCTTGATATACATCAATATTGTATTGTATTTATGATGTGGACTGTCTACTAGAAGATACAAATTTCTCATTGAAAGAAATTTTCATCATTTCAATTGAAAAGTAAATAACTTATTCACAAAGTGTTTCTGTATCTCTTTATTGTACTTGTATGAGTATATTTGTGTCATGCACTGCTCTATTGTATGAATGCTGCAGCCACCTGATCATGTATGACAGTTGCTTCCTGAACTGAACATGCATAAGACATACAGTGACAGGCTATCACTTAACAGGAAAGCAATTCTGGTTTGATTATAGAGAGGCAAGTTTTGTTTTGCCCAATCCTTCCTCTTCATTCTTCCTACACACATACAACAATATTTGTCATTTAATATCTTAGGATGAAGAATAATCGAAAATTAATACAACAGTTCCTTGCCAACCATTGATTTCAAGTATCAGTAATTTTCCATTTATGTAATTTTTGGCAACTCACACAGTAATTTAAGGTGTTAAACATACATAAGAAATCTTTTGATTTAATTGTTTCAAGCAGTATGCTACCTTAGTGATTATATTTTTAAAATATTTTATTGTATATTTTTCTATTTAGTTATGAGTGTTAATAGCAGCTGTAGTCCTCCCAATACCCAACTTCCCATAAAGCCAGGCAAGGGATTGCTGTATTTAAGCAAAGATTTACTCTTCTTAAAGAAGTGAGCCAGAAACTCAGTTTAGAGTTAACTGTTCGTTTTTAATAAGCTGGGCTCTAATCATGATGGAATTATGTTTCAGAAAGACTCACGATGCTCTCTCACTATGACTCTGGCTCAGGGGGATTACTGCAAGCAGAAGAAACTGGACCCGCAATTCCCCACTTGTGCACAAGTCACACTCATTGGACGGAGAGAGAGGGTGAGCTGTGTACTCATTTGATTATGAGATATATATATGTAGTATTCAGAGGAAGGAGGAGTGACTATAAGAAATTCAAAGGAGACTTTAACACTCCTGTGGCACTAATGGCGAACTGGAAAACTCTGTTGGCTTTACCTTAAGAAAATGTACCATTTACATGCTCTTTTTGCATACTTATTCATATAATTCTGTACTTGGCAATTTATCATGGAAACAAGATTATTTACATGAATTAAGCTTTATCATCCAGCAGGGAATACTGTTTCATATTAAATATATGAGTCCTTTAAGCTCCCGTTAAGGGAATATCCTGTCCCATCATATTGTTTTTAAAAATTGTTTAAATTCCCAAAAAGAAATATCTTATTCACCACATGTTGCAATTTTAGGCCCAGATATTATTATAATTTTTTTTTAATTCAGCTGTCCATTTGTGAGGGGTTATTTTATTTCAATATATCATCCTCAGTGTTTTCAAAAATCTAAAGATGCTTGTAAGTCTATAGAAACAGCTGTTCTTAGTTTAATGTGTCACAAAGCATCAGAATGAGGCATAGATGTACGTTATAAAGATACTACAGAAAACGTCTCTAATTAACTCATGGATAATTTCATAAATTACACGCTCTCTTAGCCTCATAATTTTATCAATAACAGTATCTTCTTATTAAAAAATATTAGTACTATGTAATTGGTATTATCACTTACATTTGTGTGGTGTACATTTTGCAGTGTGATCTTGAACAGTCTACAGAAATACATTTCTATTCGGTAAAGTTTTAAAGAAAGACTAACCTATAACTCCACACTGAAATTTTCCCAACTGAACATCATCCCTGTTTCTCTGTTTTTCATGAAACACAGTACTGAATTCATCTTCCTTCAAAGGATCAGTGTTCACTGTGTCATATTTCACATTGGGTCAGTTGGTTGGTTGAAAGAATTTATTTGCTCCATAGGGTTGTCAGCATTTGAGGCATCCTTTCATTCATCTTTTATCAGGTCTCTGATCAGTCCAAATCTGAAATGTCCATGTGATATTTCTGTACTACAAAATGTGGAGGATGAAACTGTTCAGGTTTGAAAGGCCCAGAATGTGGAAAAAAATAGTTTCTATCTCTATTTCCACGTCCAAATGCTGATGGAGTAAGTGTATGTCTTGTGGTCAAATTTATCGACTTATCCCTTGCATGTGTTTAGTATTATGGCTAGTTTCAGAGCATTTTCATGGTCAAGACAGAACCTATTCTCTGCTGGAGGACAATGCCTGTTTGTCAGCATGTTTACATTTTGTTTGTACAGTATAACTTGGTTATAACGTCANTTGTGCCTTACTGTACCTAGATACGAGTACAGTAATCAGTTATCTTCATCTGTTTCCTGTTACTTGCCCAATACACACTTTCTAAATTACGTTCAATGTCCATAATTTTTGTCACAATTTCACTGCTGCCTCCCCTGGATTCATAAAACAAGTTCACAACCCTAATGGCTTCAAGCGCGTCACTCACAGTAGGGATGGAGACTTTGGAACATTCTTCTCCTCCCTCCTCATCTTCCTCCTCTGTATCCTTCTTCACTTCCGATACAGTATCGTCGTCTGTTTGTGCCTCTGTTGTAACAATGTCGTCTATTGTTGCATATGCCTCATGGTCATACTGACCTAGTTCATCACAATTGACTTTACGCAACCATTCTGTTAAAGGTAAAATCATCGTCATTATTGGTGTCATCCTCATTCTCAGTGCCATTCAATCCCTGAGTTGATAAGATTCCCGCATGCCGGAAGCAGTTCTGAATTGTTTTTGTAGTTACTCGTCTCCATGCTTTTTCAATGAATCGTATTGCATCCAGCAGTGTAACTGTGTAATCTTGCTTCTTCTCGATGCTCTCTACAATGTTACAATGTTACAATGCTCTATTAGACGAGATTCTAGGAATTGAATGCAGTTAACAACCTGCCGCGTCCTCTTGCACTATTCATGCAGTCCCACCCCACACCCTTGTTTTCGCAGAAAACCCACGCTCCTCTTGCAGCCCGCGGTCGTATTCTTCCAGGACAGTCACGTCAGCAAGTAGAGAAAGTGAGGGTGGGCAGACACATCGAACTTTCCCATGATATCAGAGAAATTCAGGAATGAAAATGACGTTACATATGAGGTTGATGCATTTGTGCATGTCGTACTAAGCAAGGTATAAAAACAGTTGCTTTATGAGGAATTAGTTCGTACCATTGAATATTTGATGCAATAGACAAGGTGTCGCAGAAACCGATGTTGCTATAACCAAGTTTTACTGTATTTCCACTGTATGGCTGTCAAATCACACCTTACCCTAGTCTTTAAGTTATTTTATCCTCAGTTTCTTTCCAGAGTCCTTAGGCATTTCTTCTCAATTTGATCTGGCAGTATCACAGCAAATTATGGTCTTAGTGAGTAAATCAACATGTAAGTCAGGGGGAAGAAATTATCCATGAAGTGCTTATGCCTCACATTTTCAATTCTTGTAGTCAGTTCTATCCAAGTAATGTGAGTAACTGTATATTCATATAGTATGAATATGCCATGGAATCACATAGTCTGTACATCTTTATTCTATAGCATTTGTGTTTACAAAGACAAAACAACTCCGTCCAGTGTGACTGTTGAAGTTTTTACTACTTGAAAACTTAGCACCCTTACATGTTTCGGACCCTATAGACCATCATCAGAGGGACATCAATACTTTTTTGGAAACTACTATCACAATGGGTGTTTTGAGTGTTAAAATACATATACATACAATGTTTGTAATGCGCAATATATACAAAATCCGACTTTTTTCACAACTACAGCAGCTTTCTTGGTATATTAAAGTTTTTAAAACTATGTTATTTAAGTTAAAATTTATAAACCAAATAGGTTTGTGTCCCTTCTACTATTGTCTTTCTTGATGGGGGCTGAACTTGTGCTGCCTGTCTCTCTTGAGAAGGAGATTCTTGGTATCGTCCTGTGTTTGTTCATGGTGTGCGGTGTTGTTTTCAAGTAGTAAAAACTTCAATAGTTACACTGGTCGGAGTTGTTTTGTCTTTGTAATTGTTAGTGTGATGGACCAGAATGAAACAAATCAAATTCATTAGTGTTTGTTTATTATATATTGTTTGAAGATGACTCTACCCTTCAACAGTAAAATAATTTCATTGATGGCTAAATGTTAAATTTAAGTGTAATATTTAGCATACACATCATTGCACTTATCGGTATATTTACAATTTTCTATAACCTGACATAATTTTTCTGTCTTATTAGGTTAATTTTCATTGTTCCCGAAATGAAAGAATTCTAGCATATGAAAGAGTGTGCCACATGTCCTTGTTTTTTAATAAACGGCTGTAAGAAATTTCTCTAATGTGGATTAGCAGTTTTTCAGCATGTTTCTCTAACTGTGCCTAATGTGCATGATAATAGATCAAATCAAGTATGCTTCATGTAGAGTGACATCAGGCAGGGATGCGTCTTTCATCATGCATCCAATTATTGGTGATAATATCTGATAGTCTCTTCCACCTGCAGTTGCATAACTTCAAGGAAAAAGGAGCATAGGAATATTCAGTACATTCAGTGGTATAGAGTTGTTAGTAACATGGGTGCCTTCTTTTGTCTTAACTTACTGGGCCCCCCTTCAAACCTGAAGATTACAGGTACGTAAGTCCAGTCTGAGGACAGTAAATACATTATGTGGAGTCTGTCTGTGTGCTGTCTTCTTCTTTGTCACAGTCAGTATCTGTGTCACACAAGAAGAAATGTCTTCACTTCAAGAAAGTGTTCATCTAGAATCAGTTCTTGGACTGTATCTTCTTGCTGTATTTTCTTGTAGTTGGTTCAGAATGGGGGGATTTAGAAGTAGTTCCTTTCTGCCCTGAGCTATTCGAGAAGTGCAGCTAGAAGATGTGGATAGCAAGAATATTGCTACAAGTCCCTAATTCTAAGAACATGTAAAAAGCACCTTTTGTCAACACTAATGTCTTTATAATAGAATCTGGCCATCAGTAAACCAGTTTATTCTCTGCAACTCACCCAAGTATTTATAGATACAGCAAGTATCTGGTATGACTCATTAGTGTTCTGTTGCATATATGGCCTTATTATTAAGATTATGGCACACAATTCTCACAATCAGCAATAAAAATCTAATAAAACCTGTGAATAATTGCACAGGAACCTAAACAGAACTATTTGTGCTGAGGCCATTCTTTCAAAGTTTCATGTACAGGGAAATGGAGCTATTCTTAACAGTCCAGTCTTTATTTGAAGACAATAGTTGAGAAGATGTCTTAAATATAATGATATTATGACCTTCAGCAGAGCCGCTGTTTTTAATTTAGGAGACTATGTGGCCATGACTAACTGTAATCAGAATTTAATACTGTACACTGAAGTTTAACATGTGCAGCAGAGGAGAAAAATGGTCCATGTCATGCGGTTGTTGTCCCTAGAGGCCAATGTTCTTGAAAGAAACATCATCACATTTTTATCAGGAGTAAACACAGTATTTTTTTATTGCATTCTGGCTGAGACCTTAAAAACAAAAGACCATAACTGGAGATATTAGATAGAAATAATAACCTCTTGGGGTGAATACGTAGAAAATTCTGTTGAGGTATGAGATTGTGAATCAGACATGAAATGACTCATGATAGGGATCACTACCTGGATAGTAGTATTTAATGTATTTAAATAATTAGCCAGAAGCATGTCTAGGTTTGAAGAAACATGAGTGTAGCTGCAGGGTACAGTTCTCAGACTCTCTACTAATTGTTCCTCTTGACCAACACAGGTTAGAAATGGTACAACAGAAGAGGCTTTTGCCAAGAAAGCATTATTCAGCCGCCATCCTTCAATGAAAACATGGCCAAAAGGTATGTAAATTTGCTTTCCATATTATTTAATAACATTGTATCGATTGTGGAGGATGACATTATGACTTAGTTGAAAGTACTATCCCAGAATGTCTAGAAGATTTGGAAGGAAACAGAAATATCTAATTTCATATTTGCACCAGCTGACACTACTAAACAGGATCTTTTTCTGAATAAGCTGAACTCTTTACAGCTTGAGTTAACCTGTTCAGTGTATAAGAAGTTTAATGCATTTCTAGAAGACAGCAGACATTTGTTACTCATTCCTTTCTTCCATTATTTTGCTGTAACAGCTATGATGATAGAGCAGCAAGCATTGGGGGCAGGCCTCATGTCTTACTTGTGAAGTTCCTAGTTTGAATGCCAGCCTGGAACAGTTCTTCCAGCTAATGCTTTTCTTTGTATTGTCCAGTTTGTGTGTTACATCTTAGGTCTGTATTAGTGCTCTCACACGCCTCTAAAAGCGAGATTATGTAGCACTGAGTGACTGACTGTGGCATGATTGAAAAAGATATGTCTAGAAGGTATCTTGAAAACAACTATCTTCAGATCTCTGAAGGTCATGGCATTGAGCTAGAAGACTGAGGAGGACCATGAGGAACTCTGTTAAGTTAAAACCAAAGGCACCCTTTGAGATACTGAACCACAATTTCTCAGAACCTTCCTAACAACTCACAGGATATGAATGCTGAATGCACAGCCTAGAATATAAGACTGTTAAGTTCAAACTTCTCTACCCTGAGGCTAGGCCAGTCAAATAGCTAAGTCTCAACATAACCACATAAGCCAACACAAACAGATCCTTGCTGAACAATGCAGCAACTAGCCAGCCAAGCTGAGCTTTGGTTAGTGAGCTGGATAGAACTTAGACCGACTGGTTAGCCTAACCAATCACAACTCCCTACAACATGACCTAGGCTAGCACACTTAACCCAAACGTAATGCAGCCAGCCCATACCTAGCCTAGTCTGAGCCTACCTCATCCTGACAGCCATACAGCCAAGCCCAGCCACTCCCTTACCAAATAGTGAGTATAGCCCAACAAACTAGCCAAGCTCAAGCTTAACCCAGCTCAAGTGGAGCCAAAGCAGCCAGATTAGCCTGATACTAACCCCGTCTGGGGGGCACTGTGCTACAAACCGGAAGGTCGCAGGTTCAAGTCCTGATGAGGTCATTGGATTTTTTCAGTTGACCTAATCCTTCCAGCCGCACTATGGCCGTGGGTCGATTCAGCCTCTAACAGAAATGAGTACCAGGAATATTCTTGGAATGTTCTTGGGGGGTAAAGGGTAGCAGGCATGTAGGGCTGACAACCTTGCCGCCATCTATGAGCCGATTATCTAGAAAATGTGGGAACCTCAACATCTCACAACCCTCTGGGCCTCCACGGCCTGTTACAGGTATACCTTTATATTTACTATCAGAAATTATCTGAGCCCAAGTACAGCCTTACCCAAGGCCAAACCAACAAGTCCTGGATCAAGCCTGACCCAGATGGCCAGTTTGACAACATGCAAGGTAACCTGAATCTACTCCAACCTGAGCCTTGCCAAGCTAAACAAGCAGGCAGTCCCCAGCATAACTTACATGGATGTGATGGTTTCAAAGCTTGTTTTGATGTTAAAAGGCATAATTAATCAGAATTCTAGTTTCTTCATTTTCATAGTTTGAGATTTTGCTATTCTCTGCAGTCTATCACGATGATTGAAACAGATTTTCTTGCTTTACACATCCACCACTAAGGATGCCTCTGATTCATGATATAAGTAGTTGTACATAGCCTTAAATCTGTGAACATTTAACTTTGACTACCTTGAAAATGGAAGTATCTATTTTTCGTTGACTATGCTGAAGTTCCTGATGAGTCTGTAACAGCTAAGGCTGTTCCAAAAGTACTGCTATCAGTTTTTGTCACTTGAATACTGTGTGTAAAGGTGTATTCTCTGAGAAAGGAGCTGTTCTTGTCTGAATTACAGAAAATTAAGTTTAAAATGCCTGCGCTAAACTATTGTTTGTTTTTGCAGATCACCACTTCTTCTTCACAAAGCTCAACATTGAACGTGTCATGCTCGTAGATACCTTTGGAGGACCAGTCTTTGTTGATGTTGATGAGTATTTTGACGTGACACCATAACACTGTTGTAGTTAGCTTGATATTAGAACTGTACAGTTTGGTGAGCCCTGCTCCTCTTTATTCTTGTTACTTCCTTTCTAATTCTTGACGATTCAAGGTAACTAGGCCAAAGGTAGTCTCTGTTACAAGTAGTAACATTAAAAAGTAATGTATAGTCAGTGTTCTCTACAGAATGGTTCATAAACTGGTATTTCTTTCCTTGTATTGCAAGACTGTATTTGTTTTTCCAGAGTTGGGTTTTTTATTTCAAGTGGTGTGGGACTAAGTCCCTTTCACTGCACCCACTTCTGGCCTATTGTACCAGCCCCATATGCTAGGTGAGGGTGATTGTGGAGAAATTGGTGGAATGAAGATTGGCAGGGGAACTGAAGTACTCGGAGAAAACCTGCCCCAGCACCACTTTGTTCACCACAAATCCCACTTGACCAAACCCGGGATCGAACCCGGGCCGCCACGGTGGGAAGCCAGCAACTAACCACTTGAGCTATGGCGCTGCCCTTGAGTTGGGGTTACTAAGAGAATAGTGGTTTCTCACTCTGCTGAACTGAGGGCCTTATGTAGATTCTCCTTTGTGAATGAACACATGAAAATGTGAATGACTAAAATGGGAGCATTGTAAAATACCTACTAAAATATGTTTGCATATTCCGTAACAGGCCCAGGTTCACATGATAGGTGCACTGTACTGAGTAGCCAAGTAATGACAGGAAGTGTTTCATTTCTGTACGAGTATGATGTTTCAGAAGATTTGACTCTGGGACCTTGATATGTTCTTCCATCTATATTTCAGAAAGATGAGATTCATCCAAAACAAGACTTCACCATGCTGTACAATAAATCAGAATAACACATTTTCCTAACTTTTTGGACTGCAGAATCAGCATACATTTTGGGTGTACTGATGAAAGAAGTTGTGGGGGAAAACAAGCAGTGAAAAGAGGACATAATGAACAGAAAAGAACATTCTTTAACATTTAAAAAATGAAATAGAGAAGAAATAGTAAATATTAAATGTTATAATTTATTCTGCAGCCCACCTGAGGATAGGAAAGAAAATTTATTTTAATATAATACATTTTCTTATGTACTGTAATATTCAATGAATTTTATTCCTTTATCTTGGATGAGATTGGTTACAAAAGGAAATGTGGTTTGTGCCATATATGACATACAGTGCTGTAAGGGAATGATTATGTTCACCATTATCACTTATTTAACATGTCACCAATTCAGATTGCATATCATCAAAAGGTATGATGGTGAGTGAAAAAGGATTTGGGAGGAAGAAGTCATGACCTTACTTGAGATGCTTTCTGGTAACTTTAACTGGAGAAAATAGTAAAACCATGAAGACCCATAAGCATATCCGAAGTTCTGGTCTATGTTCAAGCCAGTTAAGTCCCAAAGACAAGCCAGAATTACCACTTGAGCGAACTTGCTTGGTCCAGTTGGTGGCATGGGTCCTAGAAAGTTTTATGGTTATACATGCAATCAAAAACATCTACTTTTCAGTATACATCCAATGGAAATAGAATATGATGCATATAATGTCGCATATATGGCACAAATCATGTTGGCAAGGGCAACTCCATATCCTGATGAATATGTTGTATTAAGATATTTTCCTGATTTCAGCATATTGTATTACAGATGCCTTAATTTGTTTGTATAGAAATAAAAAATGATTCAGCACAAAGTTAAAATTTACAATTTTTATTTAAATCAAGAGTGTAATTCACAGCAAACAAAGATAACTACTAGGTCAAAGGTTAGTAACAATGATAATAAGAGTAACCACAATAAAATCAGTGATACTAAGAGAAGAACAGTACTAATGACAACAACAATAATAATAACAATAACAACAATAGTAATAGCAATAGTAGTGTCACGTGATTTGATATGTCTAGAGAAGAGGTTTGGATTGGTACTCTATTTACTAGACTTGTAAACAACTTGTGACTATGCTTTACAAATCACCATCACACAAACACTAGTGTTTGCAGTCAGTCACAGTCTTCATTGCACTGCTTAGTAACGTCTTCCAACAGTGGATGATCCTCTGCTCCCAGGCTCATGTCCTTACATAATGGCAACCACTTCACACTGACATCCTACTCTTCTAACTGCCATCTCAAGAGACTCTCTCATAATCAGTGTCAAGGTCAAATTTATTTTACAACTGACAGTTTACCGCCAATCAGTTCGTCTTGGTGCCAAGCCCCTTGAGAATCATGACCAGAGTCTTTTTTTCAACTGAACCCTAGTGGCCATAGTCCTTATGTAACGTCCTCTCTGACCAGAACATGGGTTTATCTAGTTACTATACAGGATTCTGACGATGGTGTATAACACACTGATATATTGGGTTTCTGGACTTTATCCATTGTCCAGTGATTGAGGCTAGCTCTTTCTAACGGACCCAACAGAATAGGTGTTCCCCTTTTCCTTCACCTGAGGATGGAAACAGATCCAGTTTCCGAAATGTCGTGTTTTTATTTGTTATCTTAAAAACTAGGACGATGGATAAAGTCCAGAAACCCAATATATCAATGGGTTTATCTCTTATGAATATGATTGGCCTTTCATGAAGTGTACATATTGCACATATAGCATGTTATTGAAAATTCTTCCTTTTGCACTATATACAAGTTCTCTGTCAGTACAGGCTTTTCAAAGCAGATTGTGCCTATCTTACATATGTTATAACAACAGCTTAGTCACTTGAATGGTAGATGTTAGAGGTAGATGTATACTGCTCATTCTCTGGCGGGGCAAGAGCAAGTCATTACTGATCTTATCAGTCCATAATCTTGGCTCTTAAACGCTTACTTCTGAAGGGGAAGTTGATTATTCTGAATGTTCTGAAGGTCTTGGCTTCTATCAGTTGTATGTACAGCCTCCATGTAGTTCTCTTATTGAAGATTGCACCCATATATTTTACATGATTAACAAACAGGATATTCCTGCCATTCAATATAAAATGAGCCTCAGCAGGGCCTAAGCCTATGAGAAAAGTAGGTGGTCTGAGTCTTATCTTCATTGATTTTTATGTTTCAGCACTCACACAACATCTCAATAGTACTGAGACCTCGCTGCAGCTTTCTGAGAACATAACCCTCTTTGCAGCCTGTTGAATATATACAGACATCATCAGCAAGGAGACCTAGGTAGACACCAGGTGTTTGGGGCCTATCATTTATATATATAAACTGCTATGTGGGGGTCAGGCTGGAACCTTGTGGCACCCTGTTTGTATATCTCTTGGCACAGACATTTTGCCTTTGACTGAAGTCTGAATTTTCTCTTAGAAAGAAAGGAACTAATAAGTTTGATTAGACTGATCAAAAATTTTATTGTAGATTATTCTTATGGCAACCCAAGGTGCCATGTTGTACCAAAGGCTTTTTCAGTATTGAAGAATGCAGCAGCCATGGATATGTTACTGTTGAAATTTAAGGTGATGTGGCCCATAATCCTCATATGTTGAAGTGTCATACTGTGACAGGAATGAAAACCAAACTGGCTTCCATCAAGCAGCCTCCTTCTTCAATATGTCTTTGGAATATATTCAGAATAACTTCCTCAAACACTTTATTTGTTGTAGATAGGAGGCTAATCAGACATACATTTTGAGGAAATTTGAGCCCCTTAATGGGTTTCAGTAATGTTATAACTTTTGCTTCCTTCCAAGGCTTTGGAAAATGGGACAGCCAAATGCAGCCATCAAATAAATGTGCAACATGTACCAGTGGTCTTCTTGGAAGGTTCCTAAGGCATTTATCTGGAATACCAGCAAGCCCACAAGTCATTCTGAATTTCAATGAATTTGCTAATTTGTGTGTCACAAGGTCTTACTTTTCCAATGGGATGCCATCTACAGATGTGAGCAGAGCTTTGACTCTAGTCTTCACCTCTTGATAATACTTTTTTTTTTCACACAGGTTATGAGATGTGAATTTGTATTCTATACAATCTGGAATCATGCTGGCTATCTCATGTGGGTGACAAGTTATTCCCAATGGTCCATCAACAGCAGTTGGTGCCTTTGGCCCATCCCTTTCCATAAGTGATTTTGCTGGTCCTTGTTATATGCAGCCTTGCACAGGCCACACAGAAAGTACTGTTGCCAACATTTCATCCTTTGTTGTATGGGCATGTTGCTTAGTGATGGTTCTGGTATTGTTGTGAGCTTAGAAAGCTGTTGCCTAGCAACAGGCATATTTGCAGAGCCATTCCCTAATAACAGCTGTCTCACCTGACTTCACAGTTCTGGTTTTTGGCAGATATGCCACAATACAATCAATCACATAAACCTCAGATGGGCATGAGTTATATTTGAACCATTTAAGTCAGCAAGAAGAGATGAGATTGTACTAGCACTTCTGCAGCAAGGGATAGAATATCTCTAGTCCTACGCCTGTGTAGCATATTATGAAATTGTCTGGCATGTGGATATATTCCTATGGCTTGGAGATTAGTGCAAGTAACTTGTATATGAAACCCCAGGAATTCTGATTACACTGAAGCTAAGGATTATGGCCCTATCAGACTGTTTGGTGGATGAATGTATTAGGGATATGTTGTCACATGTATTAGTGACTTGTAGAGGAGGGGTTGGATTTGTGAATAGATTTTTGAACACTCACAAGTTGTAATTACAATTAATTATAACACTCTAGAGATTACTTTAACTATAACACATAAGTAAAGTCTTCAACATCTGATTGCTTAGTCGTTGCTTGTTAACACTACACTATTCAACTTCCTCAAATGAATCTTGAAGAGTCTCTAGTCTCCTCGATTCTGGATCTGGATCTCTGCTCTCCCAAACTCTCTCTCTGGAAGTTTGAATACTGGACTGAACTAACTTCATGTGGATCGAATATAGAACACCCAGTTGGACAGCTGATTGTCCTCTGATATTCTCTATTGCCACAAAACGTTTGACAATCTCTGGACAATGGGTTGATTTATACAAACATATTTGTTGCTGCAGAAGTGTGTTTTAGCTAGCCATTGTCTAGCAACAGACATCTCTGCTGTGCTCCTCTGACTGCACACTTCTGGCTTTCAGGCATCATATCACACTAGATTGAAGGAGTATCCCCTGCATCGAAACCAGTGTGCCAACAAAACTGTATCTCACAATGCGGTCATGAGCACTGAAAGTGCAGTTGAGCACAAGGAACTAGCCTTAGGAGCCTTCTTGGACATGGAGCCAGCCTTTGACACAGAATGTGTAAAGGCATGGCACTGATACTACAATATGCAGATGGATCTTACCCATCAAGATAAATCTTGAGGGCGTCCAATGTCTGCAGAGGCTGTGCTTCCACTGCTGCTGTAGAGCCTGGTTGTGGGTGAATTTTTATGGGAACTTGAAAACAATGATTATTATACAAGATATATGCAGATGATATTACATCCCTAATCAAGGAGAATTTCCTCTATACATTACAGAAGGTTCTAGGCATAGTCCAGCAGTGGTGTGATAAGACAGATCTATTTGTCAACCTAAATAAGAAAGTAGTAATAACCTCTTACCAGGAAGGGGGTTATGTGAGACTTAAGGAACCAAACTTCTTCAGCAAAACAGTGCAGATGGACTAATTTCAATGGACTGAACTGGAAGAAACAGCTGGATAACATAACTATATATATTCATGGTATTAATACCCGCTATAATTATAATTTATACTTACCCTCTACAAAGCGGCCTCCGTAGTCTAGGGGTAACGTTCCCACCTCATGACTCAAGGTACGCGGGTTCAAACCCGGCGGAGGTCATGGAATTTTTAAGGGTGGAAAATTTCAGGGAACAAGTCCTCTGGGAGGGACTTTAAGCCGTGGGTCCCGTGTCGTAGATTTACAGCATGTCCTCATGTCTCTAGGAGACCTCTGAGCTAAATTAGGCAAAAAGTTTCCTGCCCAAGTAGTTTCCAATGCCTCTGGTAGATGGGGGAAGCATCAGGTACCGAGGGCCAGCCTCGTTGGCTGAACAGGGCTGATAGCACGCACCAGTAGCGGTCGGGTATGGTGACTGGTAGAATATCAAAGGGGGATGTACAATAGACTATTAGTCGCGGTGCATGGGGAAACCCACCCCCTCTAATAATAATAATAATAATAATACCCTATACAAATTTATCAATATTACAAAAAGGAGTACTGTTCTCTGGAAGCAAGATTTATAATCACTTACCTTTGAATATTAAATTGTTATCTAAAGACATTAAGAAATTCTAATCTTTATTGAGAAGCTATCTCACTGAACATACATTTCATAGCATTGATGAATTTTACAAAACAACTTCCCAATAAATACCTGTATATTATTTAGTTAATAGTTGTAATTTACTTTTATTACCATATTTGTATTAATTCTATGTAAAATTGTTTCAGATGGCTACTTTAAGATTTATGACATGTATATTAGATTTACTGTTATACTTATTGTTTTATATTTATAATGACAGTTTCTATATCCTATAGGTCTTTGACCTTGTATGGATTAATGGAATGTAATTAAATAATAATAATAATAAAAGTGCAAACCTAATGATAGTACATGGATAAAAGTCAAGATCTAGTCTCAAGATTTTAAAATTAATACAAACAAACTATTTGTAGATATAAATGAGTGGTTCAAAACTAATTACAGTACCTACAATCGAAGACTAAAAATTGTGTAGAAAATAATATAACAGCAAACCACAGAAATAAGCATATTATTAACACTTTATGCACTAAGTTTCTTGAGTCTGCTTATTAACGAAACATTATCATGGAAATGTCATATTGACCAATTGGTAACTCAGATGAGTTCTGCCTGTTATGCTGTTAGGATTATAAAGGATCTTAAAAGTAAGTAAAAAAAAGTAAAGGTATCCCTCTAACAGGCTGTGGAGGCCCATAGGGTTGTGAGATGTTGAGGTTCTCACATTTTCTAGACAATCTCATAGATGGCAGCAAGGTTGTCAGCCCTATGCCCCAGCCGCCCTTTACCCCCATGAATATTCCAATAATATTCCTGGTACTTATTTCTGTTAGAGACAGAGTTGACCCCAGAGCCAAAATGTGGCTGGAAGGATTAGGTCAATTGAAAAAAATCCAATGACCTCATCGGGACTTGAACCCGCCACCTTCCGGATTGTAGTATAGTGCCTCAACCAACTACTCTACCGCGTGATCTTATAACACAGAAACAACTATGGATGATCTATTTTTCCTATATACCTTCGGTTTTGATATATGATATAATTTTCTGGAGTACGTAGCTGCACAGTATTAATATTGTGACGTGTTGCGCAATGGAGGACAACCCCTCACCCCACCAGCGGTGACATAACCCTTTCGGAGCGTTGCCGTCGCTATGGTAATAAGCCAGTCAACACCCCGCCTCTCCCTGCAGTGACATAACACGGGATGCCGCTGTTGCTACACAGCAGGAAACAACTCCCGACAGCGTTGCTAGCAACACGGTGCCAGACAAGAGTGGTGCCTATTATGTGGCTGTTTTCTGTGTTGTCCGGAACGAGGCTAAATAAGGAGCAGTGAAGACTATTCACAGTTAGTTCTCAAGGCAGCGGTTCTCAAGTTACGAGTTAGCTAGCAGTGTGTCAGTTAACCAGTCAATATGTGTCTGTTTCGTCGGAGTATTTGTGATACTGCCAGTGGCAGTAATTGTCAGATTGTAAATTGTGTGACTGTAAGAGCGAATGTGCAATAAAATTCGCTATATCCAATAATGCATGAAGTTATTTGTCGCGTTATACACCCAACACATGACAATATTTTCAAGATCGAAAAGCATATAATCAGAATTATAATGAATGCAAAAACTAGAGTTTCTTGTAGGTCACTGTTTAGAGACCTAAATATCTTACCTCTGCATTCACAATATGCATTTTATTTATCATCATCTGTTATAAAAAATAAAGACCAAAATAAATCTGATCAAGGGATTCACAGTATACATACTACATATAGTATGAAAATTATACCTACCAACATCAAATTTGGCAGTTTATCAAAGGGGGCATACTGTTATGGAATTGTAATATCTAATCATCTTCTACCTAAAAAAACTAAGGAATTAAGTGAGACTATTTAAACAGGTCCTAAAGAGGTTTCTTCTTTATAATTCATTTTATTCCTTAGATGAATATTTTGGCACTAACTTCACCAACCAGCAGCGGTCGCTCGGTCGGTATAGTTCACTTGTGGACTAAAACCATGGAGTTTGTCTTTTTTGTTTAGATGAATATTTTAATTGTAATTTTAAGTAATATAATTACTATTGCTTATTTTACATATAATAACCATGTTTTAATTGTAGTTATATGTAATTGTGCCTTTGTGTATTATGTATTCAACCATTTTATGACTCTTATTGTTTTTCGACAATTTCCATATCCATGGTTTCTGTAACCGAGTTAGGATCTACAGAATATGAATAAATGATGATGATTATGATGTTGACAGGCAAGGCTTATAGAACCTATTGAACCTGTAAAGGCATGTTTTGGAGAACTTAGGGACTGAGACCAAAGGTGTCACATTGAATGTAGACCATGCTGTAAGACCCATAATTACGTATGCTGCCACTATGTGGTGACCTGAGGTAAAAATTAAAAACAGCGGAGCTGAACTTAGTGAACTCCAGAGGCTGGCGTGGAATATTACTGGAGCAATGGAGACAGCTCCTACAGATATAATTGAGGTCCATCTTGGATATCCCCATTGGCCTTATAGGCAGACGTTGAGGCCAGAGCAGGTATACATAGACTCTATTGCAGTGAACAATATAAACCAAAATCTGACGGATATGAGAATGCAGAAATGTATACCATCAAGGCATATGAAATGGAGAATTTAAAATAGAAACATCTATATTCTGTGTAAGATTTGAGGCTTTCACGGCGGTGACTATGAAGAAAGCAGTCTTCTGGGATTTGGCACCGTGTATATGTGGTGTTAACCGACGTTTCAGAGGAACGTATCGCCTCCATCTTCAGGGTAGAAGGAAACCCCCACCGGGATATGACACCAGATCCAGAAGGCCACACAGGCCATGACCAACCAACATAACAACCACCCCCACCCCCCTCAGCTTACGGATTAGTGCCCAGCCTTTAACCTTGCCTTTCTCTCCCCTACACAAAAACCACGCTTGTCCCAGCTCCCTTCCCCTACCCCTCCCACACTACTGCTTTCACTTGTATACTTGCCCTTCCCCCTTCTCCCTCACTGCTCTCACATAGCTGTGCATATTTTCTACACAGTCTGCTTTTACCGGTTCTCACGGTCTCTTTGCTTGCAGATTTCTTATATATTTTTTCTTCTACCCTGAAGATGGAGGCGATACGTTCCTCCGAAACGTCGGTTAACACCACATATACACGGTGCCAAATCCCAGAAGACTGCTTTCTTCATCTATATTCTGACAGTCAGGCCATGACTAAAGCACTTGACAGCTACCCGATCAACTCAAAACTGGTTTAGGACTGCCTTGAGGCACTTGCAAAACTGGCTGAATGTAACAGAGTTCAAATGATACAGGTTCTGGATCACAGAGGTATTGTATGCAATGAAATTGCTGGTCAACTAGCAAGATTAGGGTTTGAACGTCCTTTTATAGGGCCTGAACCAGCATGAGACATCTCATTAGGGGTTGCCAAGAAGGCTGTGAGGGAATGGATAAATAGGGACCACAGAAAAAGTTTAGGAGACCTTATCAAGAATTGAACATGCATAGGGTTTCCTAAATAGATCCTCTGCCAAAAAATGAAGAAACTACTGAGACCAGATGTTGGTTAATGTGGGTGACATGACTACTTACAGGACTCTGTCACCTGAAAGGAAACCTTTTAAAATTGAGATAGCCCAACAATCTTGCTCGTGCTAGATTCTTTGAAAGAGGTGAATCGGCTTCACATACCCTGTATGATTGTGAGGCTATAGCTTTCATCACCAGGGACACTACTTTATGGAACCTGGTGGCTATTAAGACCCCCGTTTAAGGAAGATACTACACTTCGGGCTAAAAAAGTCACTGACAGTGATGGTGTAAGTGTAGGTTAAGGCTCATCCCTTATCCATTCATGCATTCATTCAATGATATCACTATAGATGAATTTCTAGGAGTTAAAGATTTTTCATCTTTCAGGATATGACGCCATCAAATTTGGTACAAAGGTTTTGGAGAAATGTGCTTCCTCCATCTTCTGTCCTAAATACTGAGACAGCACATGCTAGGAAAGAATCAATTTATGTAGAGAATTACATGGTGTTACACCCATTAGAATATCAGTCTTCACATGGTCTTAAACAAGGAGATTCTTTATCGCCACTCCTTTTCAACTTTGCCTTGGAATATGCAATTAGGAAGGTCCAGGGAAACCAGGTTGGACTGAAATTAAATGGGACACATCAGCTGTTGGTCTACACCGATGATGTGAATCTACTGGGTGATAATGTAGATGCCATAAAGAAAAACACACAAACTTTAATTGACGCAAGTAAAGAGGTTGGTCTAGAAGTAAACACAGAGAAAACTAAGTATATGTTACTGTCTCGTCACCAAAATGCAGGGCAAAATCATGACATAAAGATAGGAAACAGATGTTTTGAAAATGTGGCACAGTTCATATATGTATTTGTAAACAACGATAACAGAACGAAACCTGATTCAGGAAGAAATTAAGAGGTGATTGAACTCAGGTAATGCTTGCTACCATTCAGTCCAGAACCTTGTCTTCTTGTCTATTGTCCAAAAACATAGAAATCAGAATATACAAAACTATAATTTTGCCTGTGGTTCTGTATGGGTGTGAAATTTGGTCTGTGACATTAAGGGAGGAATATAGACTGAGGGTGTTTCAGAACAGGGTGTTGAGAATATTTGTACCGAAGAGAGATGAAGTGACAAGAGGTTGGAGAAAACCGCATAATGAGGAGCTTCATAACTTGTACTCTTCTCCAAGTATAATTAGAATGATCAAGTCAAGGAGGATGAGGTGGGCAGGTCATGTAGCACGAATGGGAGAGATGAGAAATGCGTATAGGATATTGGTGGGGAAGCCAGAAGGACAGGGACCACAGGGAAGACCAAGACGTAGGTGGGTGGGCAATATTAGAATGGATCTTAGAGAGATATGATGGGATGGTATGGATTGGATAGATCTGGCTCTGGATATGGACCATTGGAGGGCTCTTGTGAACACGGTAATGAACCTTCGGGTTCCATAAAATGCTGAGAAATTCTTGAGTAGCTGTAGAATTGGCGGCTCCTCCAGAAGAGTTCAGCTCCATGAGTACCCATGAGTAAGTAAGTGACCGCCATGTTAAGTTTAAATTTCTAGACGTTGTCACCCATTCGTTTGACGTAACCGGAAGAGTATCGCAGAGCGGAAATGAATATTCTAACCAATGACATTTCGCCATCTGGTTGGTGTGTTGCATCCACTGTTCGTCTGAAACGTCTGAAATATGACGTGAGAAGAAAGAGGGCGAGACGAATGCGGTACTTTTCTTGCCAGTATTTTCGCGAGGTAAGGCTGTGAATTTTTCTTTACTAAAACGAATAGCACAAAATACATACTATGTACCAGGCAGAACGTTTATCGCGTAAAGTGCGTCTTGTGTATAACGTTTGTTACCGGTTTATCGAGGAATAGGAGACGATTCAGAGTAGTATTGGAAGAAATCCTTTTGGCTCATGCATTTTACTTCGTAGATGAATTTATATTACTATGTAATGGCAGTAGACTAAAATCAAGATCTCAGTTATAAACATGTATATAGTTAGTTGTGTGTATAGTTAACATCTGTTCTCTCAATTTATTGTACATTATTTTCTATGTCTGACTGTATTGTATGGATATGTGTATGGGCATTTTCCTGTATAGATCTAGAACTTGTATACAAAGTACTAAGATCTATTGCAGCATGTGTTCTTTGGAATACTCACCGTTAGGCATGTTACATGCGAAGTGGTTTTAACTTGTTCCGCATCAGAACATCAGGGTCAATGGAAGTATCTCTTTACTGAAGACAAATTAGTAATGACTTATGATCCTCATCAGAACACCAGGGTCCATGGAAGTATCTATTTACTGAAGACAAATTAGTAATGACTTATTTGTTATACATTTTGAACTTGTTCACAGTGCTTTTACTATTGATTTCTATTTTAAGTTATCTTCTAACAGAGTGGTACTTTTGTGTCCAGGTGCTTCAGAATTTTACTATGAAAAACCTAGCTTTGTATTCAACTGTTGCCGTTTTGCTGGCATTAGCAGATGCCACATATGGGCTGAAGAAAGAAGACTGTGAAGGTAACAATATTAAACATCAGGGATTTTGGAGCAGTACTGTTTTCCCCTCACACAACAACTAACTTCAGAGGCAGTTTATAACTGAAACTATCATAGGTGCTGAATATGCACTTAAGCAGAACAGGTTTCTTGAGATGCAGAAACCCTATTATGTGATGTAGAACAATATGATTTTACAGCTAGTGCTGAGTTTGTAGTAGGTAAAACTACAGTTCTTTTTTCTGATTATACACAGTTTATGATCTATCCAAAAATGTATCAAGTTTGTGCCTTATGAACCCTTCCCATGTTTCTGAAATTTACTGAAATTCTTTAGTTCTGTTCGCAGCCAGAACATCACGTTTTTCATGATCTTTCTTCAATCATATCAGCCCAAGATATGTTGCAGTTTTATAAAGTGCTGTTTATTTCTTAATATTATTGAAAGAATTTAGTTATTACTCACCAAATGTCAAAGTAATAATTTTATGTGGCTTCCAGTTTTAGATTGAGCAGTGTTGAATACAGAAGGTTTCTGAACTCAGCAAACCTTTTAGTTGCCACCATCAGCGTTAACAACTTACAATTCTGTCAGTGTGTTTGAAATTGATCCTGCCTTTTGCCTGTGTTCATGTTTTGTGTTCTGTGCCTGTAAATGTCGTGCTGTGTTGCAGTGTGTATGACTGTAGTGGAGAAGTTCGCCAACACACTAACGCCAGATGTCAGGTCAGACACTAAAAAGATAGAAGCTGAATTCCGGAAATTCTGCAAGACGTCAAAGAACAAGGAGAACAGATTTGTAAGTATCAGGTGCAACTTAGCAGTGTAATTAGTGGTATTCTCACTGTGTAAAACCGATTGTTTATGCCATTCTGAACTTCCTTACTGCATTATAGCAAACAGTTAACAATTTGAAATGAGCCAGGCTTCAATAAAATATTGTCACGTGTTGGGTGCATCACGCGACAAATAACTTCACGTGGGTCTCGGATTTAGCGACTCTTTATTGGACACTCCACCTTACACACTTTACAATTGTTATCACCTTAATAGTATTCTGCGGCGGCTATCTTCCAACTGTCCTGTATGGCGACTAGGTTCCAACTGTGCTCTATGAAGGCTAGATCTTAAATTTAAAATTTAGAGAGAATTTTAAAGGATTTTAAAATTATAACTAAAGATTTTATAGTGCTACTACAGGAAAATCAAAATTGATGTGTGCAAAATAATCTACATACCAGACAGATATCAACGAGGTAGATGTTGATAATAACGAAGAAAATAACAATGTGTTTTTAAATGTTAAATTTTAGACTGGGTTCAGTGTGGCAGCAATGTAAGAGTATACACCTGATGATGGCCGTTAGAGGCCGAAACATGTAGTATAGAAGAGAACAAGATCAAAGACATATAATATATATTGTTTGCACTTGGGACGGAGTTTGTATCATTTATCGTGTAGGGTGCAACAGGATGCTTAAATATAATATTTTTAAAAGATATTATACAAAAATTTTGCAAAGGATTGATAGTGGCCTATAAAATTACAATGAGTGAAAACTGACATCATTAATTTATTAGGACGGTGATGTATAAAATTAAGGCCGTTTTCAGGTTGACTTCATTGCTTCGATTGATTCGTCAGTTGTATACCTACCATTCCACACATTATTCATATACAGTATCTGCATTGGTCACATTTTAGCCAATGGGAAATATCTGTCACATGGCATTTTGTCAATATCAGCATAGTGTCACTTGAGATGTCGGTGTTTTGCTTAGTTTGTTGCAGTCGGAAGTTGAGAGTTTCTGTGACTGTATTCTATGTTAATTACCACATTTGCAATATAAAATTTTAAGGAAAACTTACTCATGACTTGTTAAGATAAAATTTGCATGTACTATTTCTTGGCACAGGCATAATTCCTGTGTCTTCCCCATCTTTCTGTAATGGCTAGTGCCATCTGTTATTGGTGGCGAGCTCAGTTTTTATTTATACATTTTATATCAAAACTATGAATAACAAGATTCACCAAAAAATAAAAATACAGTTGTTGTGTTTCTGGACATTATCCATCATCCTGTGTTTATATAAAACACAGTTTGGAGGCTGGGTTCTGTCTCCGTCTTTATGTGGAACCTACTCAATTGGCCCCAATCAATAGAGCTGGCCCCTATCTCCAGACACCTGCATTAACACAAGATAAGGTATACAAACCAAGCAGGCACAAATGATATGTGAGAGTTAAGACACATTAAGAAACTTCACACACATATGAAACAGGATGATGGATAATGTCCAGAAACACAACAGTTGTATTAATATACTATCACAAACTTTTAGATCTTAAAAAATGAAAGGAACTTCTGTGCATTAACTAACTGCTTGATTCAAACAAACAGGTCAATATTGCAAGAGCTGCAGGATACATATTTTTAAACTGTGTCTGAGAAATTAAACATATTTTGTAAACAGTTTTAATATGATAAATATCTAGTACTATACATCACACAATTTACATTTGACAGTGTTATTATCTGGGAGGTTTGGAAGACTCTGCTACAGGCATTCTTGGAGAGCTGTCAAAGCCACTTTCTTGGTCCATGCCTGCTGACAAAGTGTGTGAGAAATTGAAAAAGAAAGACTCTCAAATCTGTGACCTACGTTATGGTGAGTTGCTGTGGGGACTTAATATTTACCTTAAGTGTGAGATATTTAGAGTGAAATCCCAATTTAATAATTTTTGGAGGAAAATTGAATTTTGACACTAAATGCCATACTGTGCATGTTTGTGGTTGCCTTTCCATATTCCATTTTTTTACATTCACTAGTCTCAAGATTCCGTCAATTTTGGAATGTTGTTAGTGTTCAGGTCCAGTTCCTTTTCTGCTGCTCGACTAAAAATTACACATTAATTGCAAAATGTTGTTACATTATGTTAAACATTGTAACAAGTCAGTCATTTTTAGTGTTTTTGTTTTACAGGTACATTCAACTTTGATTTTACAAAATTGAAATTTTTATTAGTTTGTGACTTGAGACCGATTTGTGAAATGAAAAATGTTACATAGTCAAGTTTTTTCTTAATTCAGCTTTGGATTTCATGTAGACTTGTGAACTAAAATTTATATTCAGCCATAACTGTAAATTTAATGAAATATGAACTTCCAGAAGGCAATTTCTCAAGTGTGAAGAAGCTGACACTGATAGTAGGCAGTTCTGCTTGAATTTCAGTTTGGATCAAGTTTCATGCATATAGCTGACATTAGGAATTTGCTACAAGATCATTTGTAATTTTGCAGATAAAACCATAGATCTGCGAACAGTGGACCTGAAGAAGCTGAAGGTGCGGGATTTGAGGAAGATCCTGAGTGACTGGGATGAGACATGTGAGGGTTGCATAGAGAAGCTGGACTTCATTGCAAAAATAGAGGAGCTAAAGCCCCAATACATGTCACATCAGGAACTTTAGCATTATCATTGAGACACTTAATTGTCAGTGCTTCAAGGAAATAATGGGGGTGCAAAGTTTCTGTGCTAGAAACTGTATTTACATGTGGAATGATTCACCTTCTTGTTATAACAACTTTGGCATAGAATTGGCATGTAAAACAATATGTCTTTGTTGCTTAAGAAGTAATTGTTTACCATCGCAACAACTGAGACAGTGAATGTCCTATGGCCAAAAGAGATCAAAATTCGTATGGTTCAAAGCAGTTTTGGGATTCCATGAAAGTCATTTTGTCTTTAATCATCACAGATTTAATGGTACACAGTTTCACTACTCCATGTAGCATAGCTAAAGAATGCAAAGGTAAATATATATGAAACAGGTGTCTAATAAAAAATGAGTCTCTTTTTTTTCATGCAGGGATCTGTGTATTAGAAATGTGTAAAATAAAAATGCTCTTTGTAAGTTTGAGGCTCCTTTGTACTTCAGGTGTTTAACTTGTTCTTATCCATAGAGCCTGAGGAAGTGTACCATCACCATATAAAGAAACTGGGCTTTTCAAAATTATTGCCATAGAATCAGTTCAGGAAGTCCACCTTTGTATTCAATGCCCAATTTCTCAAATGTTATTATGTGTTACATAAAACGTTATTTTGTGTTCTAAAAATTGTTTGTAATCCTTTTTAACCCACTGAATTGAGAATAAGACAATTCATTTTTCCCTTAAAACCAGATGATAGGCTTGACTGATGTCTCACAGAAGTTTGATATTTAATTTATGTTATTTAATATAATGGTGATAAATTCCATACAAATATTTAAGTAGATGTTGATGAGAATTTGTCTACTTTAAAACTAGGATTTAATGGAAGGAACTGATAGTATTAAATGTAATGGATATCTGTTCAATAGTAGTGGGAATTTATCATATGTCAGGAGACTAACAACAGGCTGTTCTTGTCAGACTTTGAATTCAAATAAATGTGCATATTATATTCTGGTAATCAGAGCAGCTTTGTTCTGTTCATTATGTTTCATTTAATTTTGTGCTGCAGGAAGCCCAGTAAATATATAAATATATAGAAATTCTGTAAGAGGCTCTCAAGCATTTTTGTGTTTATAAAATTGGATGATGCTCATTAACGCTAGTAATACCAGCCCATGCCTGTAGTTAGTGCCTTGTAACTTTAGCCGCGTGGAAAGCTAAATGGTGTTGTGGAGCACATGAAGCTGTACGCTTTCTGTGGTGATGTTCAGAGGTACTCCCCGAGTGGAAAACATTGCCTCTGGAGACCAGGAGTAGATACACAATGTACCATACACCTGACCACACTCCAAGACTCTACATTCCAAACTGGTAGTACCCACACTGACGTAAGCTGATAAGACTGCTCCCCCAGCTCCGCGAGAGATGATATGACCCTTCTACCACAGCTAGAGTTCCGAGGAACTAACAGTACATATTCAGCATGTTGCTTTACTTAAATCTGTCACAGAATACACCCCAAAATCGTAACCATAAGTAATGCTCAACTGCTATGCAGGATAATATTTTCATGAGAAGTGAGATGAATAAGTAATATGTTAAAGACTAAAATAATTTATTTATGTGAGATCTCCTATATGACTTGTGAGTACATTTTTATAGCAAATGTTGCAAGAAGTGTTAGCCCTTTAAAGTTGGTCCTTATAGAATATGCCAGCTAAGGTAAACCATACTATTTCAAACTTAAACAGAAATTTGATTGTGAGAGGATGTTGAAAGTAAATACAGAATTGGAATAACATGTCTTGAGACCTTTATTGCTTGAAGGCCATTGAAGGTCTCTGTACATACTGGTAACAGGTTTGGATGTCATGATTCATGTTTCCCTGGCAGGCATAACTGTCTTGAGTGCAGCTTGCAACAGAATGGTTGGTTGGTTGGTAGTGCAAGGGTGCCAACACCACCATGCAGTGTTATGGCTTCAGTCTGTTTTTATTTTGAAGTAAGTGATTTGTGAACATATGTATACAAGTGAAACTTGTTAAAACTGCACTGTTGGCATCATTATAGTATTGATCGTTATGAGGTCACTGTTGTTGGCCTAAGAATTTACCATTTCACCTGTGAGTTTAGTTGTTCATGTTTGTGATTGTAGGCTACCAACTACATTGAAACCCCGCAGGACAGATGTCTATAATCATGCTATAGTAAGGTCCCTCAAAAACATCAGTTCAGTAACTAAATTTTGAAGTTCAAAGTTCATTCACCCTTATAATGAATACTAAAAGCCAAGTTGTCATGGGGTCTATGTTTTCTTGCAGCCATGTTTTATGTAACAGTTTGAAAATTTATGTCTTCATTTTTTGTCATCACGTTTGCTGCTTCTGATTTACATACAAACAGTTATTTTGTGTTCATTTACAACATGTGAATTAGCAAGGAGAGGTCAGTTACTAAACTCACCAACTACAAGAGTCTGCATATATGATCCTCACTGCACTGAAACAAGTCTTACTTATGATGCAGTCTATATACAGGAAGACATCCAGAAGTTTGGACTAATATTTTAGATTTGTAATAGCAGTGGCTAGCTACATTTGAGCATTTTCAGTTTCATTCAAAATAACCAACCCTTGCATATGTGGTCAAGGCACAGAAGTAGGTAAAGCCTTGTTGTAACTAGATAACTGAATGGAAATTTACAAATTTCTTGTTTTCAGTTAATTGCTTCAGGTTTTAGAAAATTTCTCACAGTTTCCAAGAAGTCAGAATTATTTGGTTGGTAGACAGGTCCAAAAGACTTGAACAGAATATGAATTTGCAGTACACTTGACTGATGGTGGATTAAATATTGGTTAAAGTTTCTTCAACTTAGCAGTGCTAATCATCATTAAAAGTACAATTTTTGGGATTTGACTTGATATCCATGTGTAACACTATTAGTCACTGTTATTGACTGAAATGTTAGTGCATGATGGAAACCTTGCTGGTCAGAAGAATAGTAAAGTTTTTAGTCTAGCTTTAATGACTGAGAATGTAATAAAAATTTCAGAACTAGCAGGACATATGGATATGTAAGGTTCAAAATGAAGCAGTAATCAGCTTCTGCTTTTTTTTTTTTTTTTTGCATAGATAAGGGTTTTGAAGTATCATGAATTGTAATGGCATGAGACAGTCTTCAAACAAAGTATGCCTGTACTGTAGCCCGTGTCTCTGGAAAATCTTGATATATATATGAAACTTACCCTTACATGCAATATAGTTGAACTGGCCATGGCTATTGAAACATTGTGTGAATAAGGTAGGAATCTGTTATACACAAATTTAGCTGCTGAGGGTATCAACTCCTGCAGTGTGTGTGTTTATACATGAGACATTAATATGCTGGTGTTTTGCAACAAAGAACAGAAAGTATGTGATTTCTATGTAAGGACCTTAAATAAGTTATTAAATAATAATGATGTTGGTACCTGTATCCCAGACTTTTATTCAAAATTGCATTGAAGTGAGTAGCAGTCTTCATATTAAGTACATCTGTGATTCAAATCTCAGTCCAGAGACCAGTTATCATAGTGAGATTTTTCTTGATATTCCTTAGTCCCACAAGTCAGTTGCTGGGATAGTACTTCAAGTTAAGTCATAATTGCTTACATCCATCTTCTAATTTGTTATTGACAAATCATTGTACACCATATAATTTAGGCCATTGAAGACATCTTTAAATAAACCAAGACAGGCTGTATCTTATGTTGGAAATGGCAGGTGCATAATGTGCTTGCAGAATGCATTATAAATGAAATTTGGAACTCAAGTATAATAGTCTGAGCTGTAGTTGTTAGGATGTACAAACTTGTTGATGGTACGTACTAAACATAAGGTAAAGCTATCCCTGTAACAGGCCATGGAGTGCTATAGGGTTGTAGACATTGAAGCTCCCACATTATCTAAATAATTGGCTTACAAATTGTAGTGAGGTTGTCAACCTTACATGCTGGCCATTCTTTACCCTCCGGGAAGATTTCTGATACTCATTCTGTTAGAGGTTGAGTCTGTCCCAGGACCATAATGCAGCTGGAAGGATTAGGTCAATTGAAAAAATCCAGTGACCTCGTCAGGAATCGAACCCACAACCTTCCAGAATGTAGGATAGTGTCTCAACCAATTATGCTACCGCATGCCAAATCAGTGCTCTGAGTGCTGTTGAGCTGAAGAGTAATTTTTTGCTCAGCAACTGTGTCTATGCCAAGATACCGCTGATACTCTGCACCCGTTTTTATTAAAGTAACAAAATATGGGGTACATAACATATAAGGTTGATAGCAGCATGTGGCCTGTTATATGGGCAGCACTGCTTAAAGTTTATCTTTCCCAATTTACTTTTGTGTGCCAGTGTTTTGCTGCAGTGTAAAAACGGAAGTTAATCCATGAGGTACTGCTCATATGGCCCACTAAACGTGAATGGTGAAAGCTTATGTTTATGGTTTGATCAGGAAGTCTGTAAAGCAATGGGCTGGATGATCAGGGTTCGATTCCTGGTGGGAACAAAAGATTTTTTCCTTCTGTACATTGTGCAGGCTGGTTCTCAGGCCTACCCAACTTCCCTTTGGTCCCTTTCATGGGGGAGGGAGTGGCACGAAGGTGACCACTCACCTGCATCTAGTGCCGAAATCAAGAATGGTGGAGCTATTCCTCCATTCACCCATACATTTTCATATCATGGTGCTTAATTAAGCACAGGGAAGACTAGCTTTTTTTTATGGCCAATCAGGTTTACTTAAAAACTGAAAATGATGCTAGTGGTAGAAAGAAGTGATGAAAAATATGTAAGAGACTGGAGGAAGAAGAAAGCAAGTAGCTGCAAAATCAGAGAGGTTTCCATGGCAAGAAAGCAAACTCTCATGAAACAGAAGAAAAGCTTTGTGAATACATAAGTGATCATTGACTATTTGGATGTGCAGTATCAATCAGAATGTGCCAGTTAAAGGTCTGAGTCTTAGTGAAAGAACACAAAGTGTAAGGTTTTAGGGCAATTCAATGAGGGATGTTGAAGCCTCTTGCAGGAAGCTGTATGTGTATTTGTAAAATAACAAATCCCCTAGTGGAAAGTGCTGGGCTGGGAAGTAAATAAAAACATCATGTTGGAATTTTGTATATGTGAGTTTTTGTTTTACCTTCAAACGATAAAAACAAACCCCAATTAACTGACATACCACTATGCATATCTGAGTTTATTTGCTTGTACTGGTGGCTACATGTTTCAGCTAATGAAACCATCATCAGGCAATACATGAGCAAGTCTTACGCTATTGAAATGTGCTTTCTATACGAATCCATACAGGTTTTTTTTTTTTGTGTATGTTAAGAATAAAGTGACAATACAGTATGCTTCTCTCACTTTTACTATTCAAAATTATATGCACAAATTAAGTGGTTCTATACTGAACCTAAACTTGTTTAAAATGTATAAAACAAGCATTTAAACTTATTACAATCTTAAAATAGTAACAGTAACAGTATGTCAAACGCTTTAATATTATTAAAATGCTAAAATATTAAGCTTATAAAAATATGGTCTGGATATTTTCTCATCTTCAGTTTAAATAAGGGCGTATCAGACTTGTTATTGTTCATGACTGTATTTCAGTTTGTTGACTATTGATTAAAAAATGTGTATATGATGTAACTGTCCTCCCTTATGTTGTTTATAATGATGACACTTGGTGTTGGGTCATAGTTGGGGGTATGTTGAGCTATAATAATTATATGGGTTACTTCTTATTCTTCAACAGTCTGAACTGACCAAAATTAGTTTATGTATTGCTTGATGATGGCTCCATGAGCCGAAACACTGTACAACAAAATAAACTCAGATATGCACAGTGGAATGTGAGTTAGTTATTTGGTGTTTGTTTTTGTTGTGTTTGACAGGAAAAATCAAGAGACACACACACANGCCCACTGGGGCTGTAGTGCCAAGTTAAAGTATACATAATATATATGTATATATATTTTATGTATACTTTAACTTGGCACATGTGCTTTAATACACAACAATTTCACATGAATTTTTTTTATTTCTTTGAAAAAATGTCATGTACAGCTTATTCAAGTATGTGGGTTATTCAAGATCCAGAGGTCCGAGTTCGATTCCCGGCGCTACCACACTTTCTGAGAAGTAGTACGTCTGGAACGGGGTCCACTCAGCCTCGTGAGGATAATTGAGGAGCTCTTTCAAAGAAATAGCGGCTCTGGTCTAGAAAACAGAAATTAATGGCCCTGAGGATTCGTTGCGCTGACCACGTGACACCCTCTATCTGCTAAAGTTGTCACTAACTTCGCCGGCAAGCGGCGGTCAATCGGTCGGTATAGTTCGTTTGTGGACTAAAACCACGGAGTTTGTTTATTTTGTTTGTTGATACATGGTGCTATATATACTTACTTATGTAGCTGAGCCCTTCTTGAGAAGCCAAATATGCAGCTTCTCAAGAATTTCCCAACATTCTATGGAACCCGAAGGTTCATTACTGTGTTCATAAGAGCCCTCCACTGGTCCCTATCCTGAGCCAGATCTATCCAATCCATACTGTCCCATCCTATCTCTGTAAGATCCATTTTAATATTGTCCACCCTCCTACAGCTTGGTCTTTCCACTGGTTTCTCTTTCCTTCTGGCCTTCCCACCAATGTCCTATATGCATTCCTCTTCCCCCCATTCGTGCTACATGCCCTGCTCACCTCATCCTCCTTGCCTATGCTATATATGTATATGGAATTAAAAAGTATAAGTAGTCAATTGTTAGTTTAGATTAAAGTAAAGTGAAGTAAAACTATCCCTGTAACAGGCTGTGGAGGCCCATAGGGTTGTGAGATGTTGAGGTTCCCACATTTTCTAGACAGTCGACTCATAGATGGCTGCAAAGTTGTCAGCCCTATGCGCTGGCCTCCCTTTATCCCCAAGAATATTCCTGGTACTCATTTCTGTTAGATGCTGGGTCGACCCCAGAGCCATAGTGCGGCTGGAAGGATTAGGTCAATTGAAAAAAAATCCAGTGACCTCATCGGGACTTGAACCTGTGACCTTCCCAACTTAATTAGGCCGAAGGTAATATATTTTCTAAATTCAAGTATGAACAGAAAATTATATAGGACTACATTAATTGAAGAAATTAGGCATCCTGTGCATGACATTTCGCGATCCAGAGAGTATTCTTCATTGCACGAGTCATAGTTTGGAAGGAAATGGCAGTTATTGAGATGACAATATTGTAATTAACTGCCTCGAAAGATGAAACTGTACGAAACGAACACATCAGAATTACAGCCTTCTCAGTGTAGCATTTATTGCAATATTGGCACAGACTCGTCTGCGAAGCTATTCTTTCATTATCGACCCTTTGATAAATCCATAGCCGATTGATTGGCTAACTGGAAAATGGAAAAATCTGGGTAGCAGTACATAACACTAAACATACGTGTATCGTGACAGGATGACTGATAGGGATAGCCGTAGTTAGGCAACTGTTGGGTAAATAAATGACGATGCCCAACCCACTGCTAGACAATGGCCACCATAACAATTAGAGATATTGTGCAGACCTCTAGCACAGTACTTTTGTTGGGGAGATCAACTGGATCATATTTTTTCCCCCTCTCCAGATTCACTTCCATTGCAGTATATTTACGGTGATGTCGCCTCTTATTATTGTGATCCTTTGACGTGGGCTCCTCCCCCTCCTCGCTGCCAGATGATGCGCGTATAGTTCAAGAACAGTTATTTAACTCAAACAGCAATGTCCGTAATGTCTGTTGCAAGAACAGTGACGACATCAAACATGTCTACATTTACTAATGGGGAATTAGCAGACGTACATTTCGCATATGGTTTTTGCCCATGTAAATTCTCTCGCTGCACTGTGGGAATATAAACATCGATATCCGGACCGCAGACAACTGTACAAACTGTGTTTGGCACAATACTTAGTAATCTTGTAAACTGAAGTACTACGCTTGCGAGAGTGACTGTATTAGTCTAAGTAGGCTCGTCCACAGCCGGCCAGCCAGTACGAGAGGGGAATCGGCTTAGTTCAGCCCCGTCCAACGCGGCGCCCGTGGTATATTTTTCTGGCGCCCTCCGTAACCACATATAATTTAGCCGATTTTTAATATTAATTCAAATTGTAAGACAAGAGACATTTTTGAACGTCTGAGTACTGTTAAATATTTCCGAAAAATTTTATTATTATTATTGTTGTTGTTGTTGTTGTTATTATTATTATTATTATTATTATTATTATTATTATTATTATTAGTAGTAGTAGTAGTAGTAGTAGTAGTAGTAGTAGTAGTAGTAGTAGTAGTAGTAGTAGTAGTGTGTGGTGGCGCCCCGCACCTCCATAGGCATCAGTGAATTGTGCCCGAGTACATAAGAACGTTGGACAGCACTGGTTTAGTTTGTTACTAGCAGTCAGGGAGTTGTGGCATTCCGTGTTGCTCGCTATAACCCAAACAAAAAACATTATTCGTAATAGAATTGTGTGAACCACGGCATTGTTTAAGGAAAAAAAAAGCACAGTTATCCATAGTTACGGACGTGGAACAGCGTACAGTTCATATGGAAGTCAGTTTCAAAAGAGGCACTAAGTGAAATAACAGTTCCAGTGAAACGTGTTTGTGCTAGACCATTGGAATCAACTGGCAATTCGAAACAAATGCTAGCAAGAATCAGGATAGAAGGGAAGGCTACCGAAAATGCAGTAACAAGTCTTACTAGACACTGAGAAAATCATGGTCGAGGAAGAAGAGTTACATCTATAGACAGTTCCAATGAAGAAGTCATAAAAAGCATATTTAATTTCTATGCTACGCAAAACCAGAGGTCGATACTGAAATTGCTACTTATGGTCACCCACGAAAACATTAATTTTCGGGGGAGGGGGACATTGTCAAGGAAACCCCTGACACATTTTTGTGCATGAGATTGTCTATAATATTGTTCCTCTGTGAGATCTGATTGTTTAGGTGCTGTTTGTTTTGCGGATGGAAGAAAACTTAAGACAATTGACATTCATGGTTGAATGCAATGAAATTAGAGCTCTAAGAATGGCTTGCCTCAGGGCAAAACAGAAATACCGGCAGAAATTGAGATCAGTTTTATGTGTACATGAGGCGTGTACATATTGCTCGCATTACGCCGCAAGAATGGACTGACAGCAGTACAAGAGGTCATAGGGCTGCCGCACACCAACTGCGCCAAGACAAGCATCAAGACATGAGACAAAAGACGCAGTCTTGCTTCATTCGTGAATCAGATTCAAGTCCGCACACTGAGGTAGCACGTCTCTGCGTCTTATCACTTCTTCTCTAGTTGATGAGATGACGTCGTCCAGTGAGGAAGATATTTTAATGTACATGTGGCTTAAATTACGCAGAAGAAGGAAAAGGAAGTGGATTCATGACTTTAATGAGTCGTGTGCTCAACGTTTTAGCGCGAGACTTGTTAAACGATCCGGTGAAATTCCAGCCCGGGGACGAATAATTGTATTTTACCGGGAATTCCTCAACCGTCTGCACTATTTTAATATTTATGTGCTTTACACTCATGTCGATAACGTAAACTGGTGCTGTTCCTTGAGTACTGATGTCTGAGTCCTGACGCACAGGAAAGGAACGTGCCGAGTCTTGCTGCATGTGTCTGCAGCATGAAGCTGGCGTCAGCATCGTGACTCAGACCGGTGTGCGGCGGTTTTCATAATCTCATTCGTTTCAACTGTGCTCCTTTCTTTGCGTCTTGTCGCAGACATCGTGTCTTGACTGTTAACATGTGTTGACACATGCCGGTATGCTGCCTACCTTAAAGCTTCATTGAACAAAGGGCAGCGGCTAATATCGCCCAGTCAGATGAAGTTTATGAAATTAAAATTTAGTTAATGCAAAGGTATATGTTCAATACGATATGGGTAGCACCATACATAGGTGGACTGTTTCCTTACGCTCCTCTAATATTTAAATCAGGATCTAAGATTGGGGACTATCATGCATAAATGAATGCAGGAAATTTTGCGGGGTGATTTATGTACATGGCTGTATATGAACTGTTTTATGTAAAGTTAATCAGTGTGATACGCAATTAGTCAATAAGTTTATATTTAAATCTATGGGATCGGGGGAGGGGATATTTCTCTGCCAGTTATCTGAAATTATTGCAGTGCATCCAACCACAATATCCAGATTCCCGCAGCATCCGCTAATAGAAGATGTGACGAAAATTAAACTCTTTGAAATATTTAAACTGAAGAAACCAAGATTCAAGCCATTTACTATCGACAGTATTTTGAGGCAAGTAATCGGTATAGCGGCTGGCTACGGGCTGGACGACCAAGGTGTCGGAGTTCCATTCCTGATGGGGGCAAAAATTTTCACTTCTCCATGTTGTCGAGACCGGCTCTGGGGTGCACCCAGCCACCTATCCAGTGGGTGCGGGGGGCTCTTTCCCCGGTGGTAAAGCTGCCGGGGCGTGAAGCTGACCACTCATCTCCAACTAGTGTTGAGGTAAAAAAAAACGTAGGTCTATAAATCTGCTCCCTCCTACGTCTTCATGGCGTAGTGCTTAATTAGTTAAGCACATGGAAAACTTTTCCTTTTATAGGCAAGCTATTCTAGGTCTACTTCCCTACTATCCAGAGCTCAACTCGGTAGAAAAGAAAACGCTATCGTAAAGAACATGGTAACTGCAAAATGTAACTTTCAACCTAGATAACTCGAAAAAATTGGCAGACGACAAATTTTCGTTAAGTAAGACGAAGAATGGGCATCAGCGTGCAACCATATGAAAGAAATAAAGAATTGCATAGAGAATGAGCATGGATAACATTCTCGAGAATTTTTTCATAACGTCGGGTATTCGGATTCGTACACAAACCGGGAAGATGAAGACGTATGTGCAATACTTCCGCAATCATCGGACTCCGACTGAAGATATAATGTACCGACTTAGGAACACAAACGAATGTTTTTAGGAAGGCAGACCAACATTACTCATAGTATGCCTGCATCCTCTAGTTACCCGCCCCTACTCCCCTATTCTTATCGCACACCATGCTCGAAGCTCCCGCTTCCGAAGCCGGGCGTGAGCAGCCGTGCAAGTTCGTTAGTGATAGAAGGTCGCGTTTGTGTTGTTGTTTAGTGGCATATTCACATGTTGGCCACGGAGAAACACAGTTAAGGACGTTCAGGATGAGGGGAATGTGCTGGATATCGTACAAGTTAAATCACCAGCCGTCGCTTATCAGATTCCTTCCGCAATAGGACTTCCTCAAGTGCATTATGGCGTACTGTACGCGAGAATACGGATTGCATCGCCGTAATGCGTTTGAAGTGCGTAACTGGCCAAACAACAGACTTTCCACACAGATTGACCGGGCATGGAGGTCTGATCACCAGGCCTCCCATAAATTTTCGTTTGTTGGGTTGTTACAAGGGAAAAGTTTATGAGACCGAAGTTCGGAATTTTGACGATCTAATTAATTGCACTGAAGTGGCTGCTGCAGACACAGGAACCACAGAAATCTGCCAAGGCAATTAGTTACGTCAAGGGCACAATTCAATGTCGCTGTGAGGCGTGTGCGCAGGAGGACAGTACAAACATGTATTGTGATATATGTTCAGTGTGCTGACAAGTCCTCACCATATGATCAGAATGTACTCAAAGAAAGGTACTCAGAAATGAGGGTTGAAAAATGCTACAAAGTGCAGAATTTACTTCTCCCTTTAATTACAAATGGAGATCAAATGACAAATTACATTAAAAATAGTTTCTATTTGTACAAATGGACAATTGCAACAGTATGAAGAAACATAAGCAGAAGAATGTCATAACTTGATAATGGTGGCGAATAGAAAAATACTGAATTTACATTTTCAGCGCCTTAACCTTCCTAACAACTTCCTGAAGTAACTAGCTAGAGCAAGGCCGCATCATAGCTCAAGCTCTTTTTTTTTTTAAATTGGCCTAGTGAGGGGTGAGTCCAACTGGGTCCACTCGGCACGGTGGCCACTGATTGGCCTATTGTAGCCTGTCCTGGGTGATTATGATGATGGAGAATTTGGTGGAATGAAGATACCCACCGCGGTGGCCTGGGTTTGATCCCGGGTCTGGTCAAGTGGGATTTGTGGTGGACAAAGTGGCGCTGGGGTGGGTTTTTCTCCGAGTACTTCGGTTTTCCCTGCCAATCTTCATTCCACCAAATTATCCTTCATCATAATTACCCGGCTAGGCTACAATAGGCCAATCAGTGGCCGCCGTGCTGAGTGGACACAGTTGAACTCCACCCTCCACTAAGCGAATTAAAAAAAATCTCTAGAGCTGTGGATCACTCTGTGTATGTTGTAATGAACATAAATTCAACATGATGTTCAAGTATCATATCTGAATATTTATGTATAAGTACTCTATTTTGTATGTGATGAGTTTATCCAACCAACATGTAACCCCCCACCAAACAGTTGGGCCCAGAACAGAAAACAAGAAACAAAAGAACAGATCCAGTCGCGAAAGATTGTGTAGAGAGTATGACAACATGTCTCAGAGCTAGAGCTGGACAAAACAGGTCTTTACATGTATTGTCATTTGAAATTGATTTATTGCTTAAAAGTCCTGTATTCTGCCATATATCGCAGTGTAGTCAGTTTAAAGTTACCCGATGTTTTAGAGGAACATTTCTCCATCTTCAAGGACAGAGAATATGCCAAGTAAGAAACCTGCATGAAAGCAGGTGCAAGCAGTATATTCAGAAGCAGCATGAATAGTCATCCGTCAACTGAATTGTGTACTGCAAGTGAATAGATGCTGAAAGTGCATTGATACAGAGCACCAGAAAATAATAAATCAAGAAATTTCTCACTGGATGGGAGTCGTAAAATGTCTGATGGCTTTTCAGGATTCCTCAACAAATTTTTATAATAAAAAATGATGAAGTGATAGGTGAACATATGTGACATCATAAAAAGACTGAGAAGATCACTACTGTGGAATGAACAGTCATGGACAGTAAGGTGATGGAGCACATACAGATTAGGTTGAGAAAAGCCAAGAATTAGTGTATGCCCCATTGGATTGTACATCCTATGTAAGCTGTTTGAAAATGTGTCGTTTACTGTCAGATGTATTGCAAATATTGGGGATATGATTCAGATAGCAAATAATGGTATGGTATGCAGAAGGTTGGAACACAGGTATTCAGGCAAGGGTATTTGAGATGAATTACCAAGATTTATTTATACCTTGTGACTTTCATTTCCTCAATTTAATTGATTCTGCAGTAGCTCCATAATCGTTAAAAAATTCTGTCATAATTTTTGAAGCACTCCATGCTCTTTTATCCCTATATAGAAATCGTATGGCCTTCCTCTTGGTAATCAACTTGCTGTCAAAGCTGTGTAGACCATGTGATAGTGTTCGTTATCAAGTGAGATATTGAGGCATTTATGGACGTTGCAGAATTGTCTCAAATGAAGGCATGTATTAGGCACAAAATAAATTGCTTAGCATACCAAATGATAAAATTTCTGTGGTGTTGCACAATATTTCATTCTCTGTGATCTTCATCAGTAAGGCTATGCAGGAGATCACAATGAACATCAT
The DNA here is from genome assembly GCF_002891405.2 of Cryptotermes secundus. Classification (NCBI taxonomy): domain Eukaryota; kingdom Metazoa; phylum Arthropoda; class Insecta; order Blattodea; family Kalotermitidae; genus Cryptotermes; species Cryptotermes secundus. Next base: position 1,121,398 of record NW_019735564.1, on the reverse strand, counting down.
AACTGCTGCTACTTTCATGAAAAATGAATGGAATCCTGCAGGGATGTGAGATATGCATAGATGATTACCACTGTGAAAGAACTTGATGCTGATGTGACATTCCAAGAATGTCCCTAGTTTGTCCTGTGAGAAGAAAGAGTTTTTGTCTGAGGATCTTGATGAATGTTTCAGTCTAAAATAATATTCAGGTGGAAAATCGTGTGCCCTATAATATTTGGATGTTCTGCTGGATTTCATATTGAAGAGAGATTTAGGCAGCTTTGGAGATTTTTGTACATCCTGCTAAAGGTGCTTGTGAAAGACATGCAAGGATGTATGAGAAGCTCTCACAGGTGATAATTCTGACATTGAGGAGACAGGTCTGACTGTCTGAATGGAATATCTCTGTGACATTTTCCCTCCTGGAAAGGGTTTTCGACTGGTTGTCCTTCAGTTCATACAGGGTAATGAAGTAAGCAGTGACCTATCAGACATCTGGTTCTCCTAGCATTACCAGTTATAACTGTCAGTGTTGAGAAAAGCTCAAAGGTGCAGCTAATGAAAGTGTAGTTGGGTTTTGTACCGCCACAAAAAGAACATGGGTTTTTGACAGCGTTTTATTATACAGTAGTAAAAAACCCACTTTGTCGTCTGATGATGCCAAACCTGAACATTCGCATACACAGTAGGATGCAAAACATAAAAATAATGAAAGTATATTGCAGTCTGCCAGTGTGGAGAAGAGGGATGCATCGCTTGCCGTTAAAATTTGTTCACAAGCAACATCTTGGAAAGTTATGTTCTAGTTAATAACAAAGAATGTGCACATAAGCTGATCTCATTGAGTTTGGCTACAAAATTGTATAAATTTGTCAGTTGGTGGGAATAATACAGCAGGTCCTTTAAGACAGTGATTTTGCTAACCATGGATATGAAGTATCCACAGTTTTCTAATTTATCCAGTTTTGCCTGCCATAGTTTAATATGTGCCTTTGTATATTCATGGTTTTACTCTGAAAGGTATGCAGCTTGAATCATTGCTAAGAGACTGGCTATTTGACTGAGGTTTCTCACAATTTTCATCTTTTCAAGTAAAATGCTATGGAATAAGGTCACTGTTGGTTTCGTTCCAACCCAAGCCAGGTCACCAAGCATGATTTTACTTTCATCTGATATGACACTGGATGGCCTTTGCAGTTAATACAGTGGCATTAAATAATTTATGAACCGAACTAACTGAAGATGTTCATCACAAGCCAGTACTCATACCAAATTGTCAATTTTCAAAATTATTCTGTAGTTTTTATTCTGATTATGAATGTTTTTACCAATGTAGTACAAATCTTGATTGAATTAATGTCTGTGGTGTGTATTATCAAGATGAGTACATGTAATTGACCATCTGCATTTACCACAAGTTCTTTGAAGTTTGCTAGTAGATGTGTTCCAGCTTGTTCAACATCACTTGGATGATGGATTGTAACCACTAGTACTTGCATGACTTATAATGTATCATGTATCCCTTCCATATTGATGTTTGTCTTTGATTTAGTGCAAATGGTTAGCACTGTGTTTCGTATTTGGGAGGTTTCAGCTTCAAATGTGAGCTTGAAGACCTGTCTTGACTAAGAGTTTTCATGGATTTTCTCATTCCTGACACATAAATGCCCTGATAATTCCTTAAATTAAGCTCAATTATTTCCAATTCATTATTTACCAATTGTCTTGTGATCCAGCACTATTTAATATTAGTAATGAAAAGCATTGTTAAATAAACCAATAATATGCTACGGTGAGGACAAAATATATGGTGCTGCCTACTGTCAGCATGTCATTGCCCCTAATGTATATGTTCCTGCAGTGAACTTGACTGGCAATGTGAGTGCTGGTCTTGATCTCACACGTGATGTACATTACAGCTCTGTCACTTCCTTTGATCTGCGAGGATCCTGGGTGAAGGTACCAGTGAAGTACCATTCATCATGCAGCGCCTTCTCATTGTGGTAATATTGCTTATCCTCACATAACTGACCCTGAGGAGAGAACGTCAGCGTTCCTCTGCGTGGGAACATGGATGAGGCTGCAGTAACATCTGGCAAGTTGGCATGAGGTTTTGAGCCTGGTGGTTGGAAATTGTGCTGTGAACAATGAAACTGTAAGTTGTTTTTCTTTATTTAGCAATGTGTGTTTCAATATGTTTGTTTGTTTATTACCATGTTTACTATCGTGCATATCTATGTAGAAATAAATGCCTCTTTCAACTTAGAAAGTGGTAATGTCTTAAAATTTGAGTCAGTTTTCTGCATATCTAGTATAAACAAATCAAAAGCTGATGCTGTTTGTTCAAATCTGTATTGAACATTCACATAGATTCCACATGGAGTCTTATCCCTTTGCACAAACTCGCTAAGATAGTTCACTGAAATTTCTTTCATTTGAACTCCACGCACTCAGTTTACATATGCATTTATTTTATGTTTAAAATAAAATTCCCCTCCTCCCAAATTAAGGGTTAACTATTATAATAGTTAAATAATTATTTAAGTAATGAATAAAAGTGAAGTTCAGTTTTAGCCTAGTTTGCTTTCTTAAGGTGTACTTGAGATTTAACAGCTTACCAGATTTCTCTATCAGGTAGAGAAATAATTACAAATATTGTTTGGCTCACATGTTATTGTTTTTACATTTTACACAGAGTTGATCTTAATAAATGTTTCATATTTTTAAAGAACTCTCTTGTCATACATTATTTGAAGACTCTTCTGTGAATAACATGAATGTTGCTTCTACAAAAAAAGTTTCTGCAACCACTATGTTGACATTATTGTTAGCTGGAAATTAAAGAGTATGGAGATGAGTTGGTCTGCACTGGCATGCCATTTTGTACTATTTTCAATGAAAATTGGTCAGTTTGTTTTATTAGTCAATCTGGTCAGAGGCTCCTGCAGAAATACAGGAAACCCTTTTATCATGTACAAAGAGGTCATCTGAAAGCCTGCCACAAATCTGTCAGATGGTCTGGTGGTTGGGACACATGCTGCTTATGTCATGCTGCACTGTGTGTTTGGACTTGTGACATAGTTGACAGGCCAGTAGCCTATACACATTGCAGTTTCCAAACTTTGCCAAATAAGTCTTTGAATAGCTATCATGAAGCTAGCTTATGTGTTACATGCCTGTTGATTATAATTTTAAGGCCATGCTACTCATAAAAATTCATTCATATTGATTCTTGTGTCAAAGTCGCATGTGCAATTTACATGTCAAATCAAATATTCATTTATGATACCTGTGTGAGAAATAAGGAAAAGGTTCCAGCTTAAATACATAGGTTGGATAAAAAGTAGTGGCAACACCTCTACAGTTCTGAAATGACTATATTACCTGAGGTAAACACACTTACATTCCTTCAATATAATCGCCCCACATGTGCACCACCTTCTGCTAAATTTGTGGAAGGCATCGTACACCATCGGTGCGTCCACTTCTGTTGATGTCCAGCAGTGACCGCCCTACAGCATGAATAATCTCCTCTCTTGTGTTGTAACGTATCCCTCGCAGTGGTTCTTTCATTTTGACAAAGAGATCATAATCGCACGGACTCATATTGGGTGAGTATGGCTGATGTTGCAGTATCTCCCATCGCCAGCGGGGAAGGAGATCCTTGACAGGATCAGCAGTATGAGCCCTTGCATTGTCATGAAGGATGATGGGGTTAGTTGCCAACAAGTGTCATTGCTTTCTCCCGAGTGCTGGATGAAGATGATTATGCAGGAAATTGCAGTAGGAGGCAGCGTTCACTGTCTCTCATTTAGGTACAGTGTGATGCAGTATCACTCCATCACTGCCATATGCCATAATGAACATTGCCTTCGCCCTGTGTAGGGTGCACTTTTGTTGGACAAGGAGAGCCAGGATGCTTCCATTCATTTGATTGTCGCTTCAGGTGCGGTTTGTATGAGCAAGCCCAAGTTTCGTCCAGAGTGATGATCCTTCCAAGGAAGTTGTTACTTTCCCTCTGCCACTGGTCCAACAAGTCCTGTGCAATTGCATAACGTTGCCATTGTTGCACCTCAGACATTGTATGGGGTATCCAACGCGCTGCAATTTTGTGGAATCCTAGAATGTCGTGCAGAATGTGGAGCACGGTTTTGTGACATACGCCTACCTCAGCAGCTAACTCCCATGCAGCCCATCGAAGATCGACATCCAGCAAAAAAGCAAGAAGCTGAATTGTGTGGTTGTCAACATCGGGTCGTCCTGAACGACGGCTCTCCTGAATGGCATCCCTCCCTTCATGGAACAGTTTCACCCATCGTGCCACTGTGCGATATGGCAAGGAAGCATCACCACATGCTTCTCGCAGTCCCTGATAACAGTTTTGTGCACTATGACCTCGTGCAAATTCAATTTTTATTCAGGAGCATTCTTATTTCGTAAATATGTTGTTAGGGTGCTTGAACTGGGCTCCTGCATTTCAAGTTGACGCACAATATAACTCAATGAAACATAACCAGAGCCACTCACTGCACTATTTCAACTGAACTTCTGCTATCAGCTACAGATGGCGCTAGTGCCACCTGACGCACATCTTTCATGTTACAGCAGTGTTGCCACTACTTTTTATCCAACCCTTGTATTAGTATGTTACAGTTACAAATAAAAGCGATGAGTAAAAACAGCAGGGTCCATATGCATCATCTGCTGTATATGGGTAGGGTTTATTTGTGATTTAATGGCCTAGGGGTGTATTTATTGCATTGTTGGTTCAGTCACATGTTAAAAGATGACCTCCCTATTTATTTGGAAAGTGCATTCAATACTGAATCGCATAAAATGCAGAGGCAAACGATTTATGAAACAAGTGTATAAGAACATTGAAGTATGACTTACATTAAGAATGCCAGTATGTGACGGGGACATGGCTTCCTGAGTGGTGATGGTAGATGTTGCATCATAGCTTGCTGTGTCAGTTGTCCAAATTGGGTGCAACGTCTTTGATGGCTGAAGCATTTCAGAGGGCAGTAGCACTTATTACTAATGAAATATATGAAGCCAGAATATCTGTTGAAATTGGTGGTGTGTGACAAAATCTGGTATTAAGGGCAGGGGCAAATTTATCATCTATGTACGGCAAAATTGCAGGTATTCCAAAATGCAAAAAGGAATAATTAAAAAGCTCATAGTGTATGCCTCATCTCTCACCTGGGAAGTGGAAATACTGTTTCATTTATAATTCACACTTCCTCTTCACAGAATTTTGAATTAAGCATGTGATTTGTATGATGTTATGCGAAAGGGATCCATCATGAAAAATATCACTATCTTACCTGTTAGTGAAAATGAAACATTCTTTATGGGAAAACTGGATGATCGGTTAAAAAATGATACCCATTTTATTTTTGTTTAGAATTCATCATGTAGTTTCATTAGTCATTGAATGATGAACACATAATAGTTTTTAGCAAAGTAATACATCAGTAATCATTTTCACACATGTTCATTAATTTCGGATATCAGTCTTAGTGCCACACCAGTGTTTTTTGGCTCAGTACATTGTTTGTTTGTAGTTACAAGATCATATTGCAGATCAGGTGATTGTAATATAAAACAGAATTTTAACCATACTGAGTATGATATATTTCTGATCACACTTCACACTTTTTTATACTATTTACTAACCTTTCAGATTCTGGCGATGAAATAGTATGTGTGAAGTGTACAATGATTAACTTTTTCTTAATTTCACAAACAAATATGATTGTGTGAATTATGCAACAAAATATGATGCTTCAGATTATACACAGCACAGCATCAATCTTGCTTTAAATTTGTTTTGATGAATAGATCACTTTTAAATGATGTAATTAGGTGTAGAATTTTGGGATTTTCCATTTTCAGCCGAGTTTCAGTCTTTGTGTCTCATATCGATTGATGTGAGAATTTCTGCAAAGTGCTGTTAAATTTAAATTTCATTATCAGCAGAGTCTGTTCAGCTTACTCACTGTCTGTGATGTACTGTTCTGTGTAGATTTCATTTCATTCTTCTTGCAGCAGGCACAACGCCTTACAGTGACACAGCAGAAAGTGGTGATGCTTTCTAGAAAGACCATGGTTACCTGAAAGCAAGTAACAATGTGTCATAGGGAAATAACTTAGTTGCCATACTTTTTGTTTTATAGGAAATGAAGAGCATTGCAGTTATTTGTAAAAAAATGTATTATTTATGAAATCCACATTTCAGAAGTTCCCCCACCCCACCCCACACCTCACCCTTTGCATCCCGTGGATTTCTTGTGTGCATATACACGTAGTTACATTTGAGAGAAGAATGTTGGATAAAATTTGTATGAAGTTAATAGGAGTGTCATTCCCAGGTAATTAGTAGGTATATGATCAGTTCCATTGCTCTTCTTATAAATACATAAAATATGGTAATAGATTCCTTCTACTATAATTGATTTAATTTGTTATTTGTCAGTGTCAACCTTTGAGGAATTTACTGTTCTCTCTGTTATTTATTTCTTGTCTCTACAGTCCTTTAAGAACCTTGGCCTTCTTTATGACAGATGTTCATTCTTCTCTATTATTTGGCATTTGCCTCCATATTTTCACTTTTAGCTCACATACATAATTTTCCACATCTTGAGACATCAAGCTCTTGACCTAGTGATTTTTCCTTTACCTCATGGCTTGCTTTCAGCAATCTTTTATTCAGTATCTTCCATCCTGAATAAAGTGAACACATTATGGCTGTCAAGATGTAATAATTCTAATAATCTGTCCTTATTAATTTCTCTGACTATTCCATCTAGCATTCATTGGTAGGTTTCTTAACATGTTACAACATTTATCTTGTTCTGGAGAATTATTTGCCATTTTTTATGATCTTGGTGTCAATTTGTTCTTGTTCACTACTATTCCACTGAACACCATTGCACTGCCTCTCAAACTTGTATCATCACTGCCAGCTTGTTGCACTGCTTTCCCACAGATATGTCGTGGTACTTCTGGGTTCAGACTCAAATGTACTGTCTCTTGCCTCACAACTACTGTTTTATACAAGTTATATTTCTACAATAGTCCATGAGAGATGAGGTATACTGAAATCCTAGAACTTATGAGAAGAGGGGAGGGGAAGTCTTGAAAATTCGACAGCAGTATGCGTGCACTTGCAGAGATGTGTTTAGCCTTCCCCCATATACTCTGTGTGCGTGATACTATGTTGTTTTCTAAGGTGAGGTTCTTAGCCTCACACCAAATCCCCAGTCTGGAGCACCAGGGTTAAATTTGTCTAGCTCAGGCCTTTCAACCTGCCTAACTTAGGTGAACTTTCCAGAAGCCTTTGCTAGCATGACTGTACAGGTGACTGGGGTATGCAAATCTTTCTGACTGTGACCCAGGGGGAGGCACAAACCCCATGAAATTATAATACTAAATTGTCCCAGTTGTCATTCTGAAAGTGTTTTTTTTTTCAATGTGAGAAATTAGGAAGGAGGTCCTGAAGAGGGCAGTGTTAACTGAGCCTAATGACTTTGCTCAAGAACCAGATCATGAGAAGTCCTATGAGTGAGGCTTCCTGTGTTCTTTCAAGGAGTATGTGAGAGATTTCCATGGCAGGCAGAGGCCATCCTCCCTATTCATGTTGTTGGGGAGAAGTGCTATGGAGTGCTATCTCCTTCACTTCCTTGATGATGTCTTTCAGTGTTTCTGGATGTTGTAAGAATACTTATGTTCAGGAGTTGAATGCTGTATCCCAGGTTGATGCCATGCTCTGCCATGGTTGACATATTTGGATGACACAGGTGGGTCTGTGTTGATCTGGTCTGAGTTGAATAACTGGTCTACCCAGTGCAGAGCTGTCCACACTTGTTGGGGTTGCTGGTGTATTCAGTCCTAGGTAATCCTTGACCAGTGGAAGAATTCTGAAAATTCTCCTTATTGGGAAGCCAACCAAATAGATGTTTTGTCTGGATACCATGTTACTAATGTTATTGAAGATGGTTCTGAGTTGAAAGGTGACTGTGGCAGGCTTCTCACTGAATGGAATAACTCTTCTAGGAGTGTGGAGTTCTTAACAAATCTGCTGATTGCCATAGCTGGTCCATCGTGACCTTTAGAAACTCCAATTCATCATGAAGAATAACTTGTTCTCTCCCTGCTTTTGAATTGAAATCTTATTACAGAATGTTGGTGAATACACACTGTTGGCTCTTCAAGAAAGCTGTCTTTGGCATTATTGTTATTAGCCTTGGTTAAGGCATACACATTCAAAGCAATAATATTATACCAGTGACTTACTAGCATTTTATATGACATTCTGATGATAATAAACTCTTCCTCTTAACCTGTAACAGGAAGTCAGAGCTCTGAATTTTTGTAATTTTGGGTACCCATAGCAACAAATTGTTGGGCATTGCATGAATGTAAGTTAGTGGTAGGTCATGAATCAGTGAGCAGTCTTTTGTTTCTAATAAAGAATGGCTTTCTTCATGATGAGATAACCTTTATTAAATATAATTCCAACCTTATTATTTTAAGTTTACTGTTGATTTCTGTAGGCCGTATTTGAATAAACTGTATCCATCTCATGTTAATTTTATGCATTTTCAGCAACAAAATAATACTGTCATTCCTGATGTATATACAGTATATGTCTGTTGCCATTGGTACACCATACTAGGAAATGAATGAAACTATATTAGATATGACTTCAAACTCCACTGGAAGTGTATCTTCATAGAAGGCCTGTGTAGAATGGATGTACAATTACTTCAGTTTATCCAGATGTCTAAGAATTTATTCACTGTTGTGGTCGAAGTCATTATTTTCTTGGCATGAAATTTGTTTATTAATGTAATGTGTAGAATCTGTTGCAGATGTACTTGAAACTGACACCTCATAAATTAGTGATACAGTGCCCATAAGTTGTTTTTGAACACCAATGTTGTTATGGCCCAAATATGTGTGAGTCACGTTACTCTTTATTATAACAAACCTCACAACTGTACTGTTTCTTCTAAATATTTCCATTCTACTGTGAAAGTTATATTTATTTTATTAAGGCTTTTTCCCCTGGAATCAAACTATAATAAACAGGTTTCATATATTAATGGGGACACACAGTAGCGTAGTTGGTTGAGGCACTATGCTACAAACCAGAAGGTTACAGGATCGAACCCTGATGAGGTGGCTTTTTCAGTTTACCTAATCCTTCCAGCTGCACTATGCCCCTGAGGTCGACTCAACCTCTAATAGAAATGAGCATCAGGAATATTCCGCGGGGTAAAGGGCGGCAGGTGCTTAAGGCTGACAACCTCAAAGCCATCTGTGAGCCGATTGTCTAGAAAATGTGGCACCCTTGACCTATCACAACCCTATGGGCCTTCACGGCCTGTTGCAGGGATATCTTTACCTTTTTACCTTACCTTCATATATTAATATTTCCAGCTTACCATTGGTTTCAACAGTACATTTCCTAGTGTGAGAGAAAAGATGTCTGCAAATGATGGTTAGAATTTTTTTATACGTATAATCATTACTGCCATCCTCGTTCCACTGAGCACCTGTACACACACTAAATCTTGTATTTTGTTAATTCTCTTGTTATTGTTTTCAGTTAAGCAGACCCATAGAAGGACTTCATTTTCAAAGTTCAAAATTTCATATCACTGTATGTTGCTTAGGTTTTTCCAAATGATGCTTCCAGCTTCAAGACTCTGTATGACATCTTGCAACATGCCAGTTTTCTTTCTTGGTGCTGGAGAACTCTGTCTTATTGATTTGTCTATGACTGAGTATTCAATATATTCACAGACACCGTCCACATTTAGATGTCTCTTCCAGCCACAGTATTAGGACCCTGTGCCATGATAGCAAGATGGCCATTTAACGTGGGATGATATTTTAACCATTTCTAACATATTCAGTTAAATATTTGGCAGACCTAACCATTATTAAAATGAAAGTTGAGTTTCCCTGTACACAAACACAGAAAAACGCACACACACAAACTAAAGATCCATGCCTGAGTGGGATTCGAACCCACGATCCTGGTTTCTAAGTNATGAGCCAGGATAGCTCACTCAGTATAGTGCCAGTCTGTGTGCTGGATGGCTGGGCTTAATTCCATGCAGGGTGGGCAGTTTTTCACTACTCAGCTACTACTCCGGGGCCCACCCACCCATTTCCCTGGTGAGGTGGTAAACCAGGCAGGATATTAAGCTGACCACTCACCTTCATCTAGTGCCAAAGTCAAGAATGGTGGAGCTATATCTCCACTCCCACATACACCTTCATGACAGAGTGCTTAATTAGTTAAGTACAGGGACACCTATCCCTTTTTAAATGCATTGTGCTGTTTTTTTATACAAAATATGAGTATTGTGTTAAATAACAGTAAAGTAAGACTATTGTTATTTAACACAATACTCATATTTTGTATAAAAAAACAACTTTGCCTTAGAATATGCAATTAGGAAGGTCCAGGGAAGCCAGGTGGGACTGAAACTAAACGGGACACATCAGCTGTTGGTCTGTGCCGATGATGTGAATCTTTTTTTTTTCCTTGGCACTGCAGTCCCAGTGGGCCTAGGCCTACCTCCATGAACTTCTCCATTCACTTAGGTTTTTCTAAATCTTACACGTTCGGTAGGACTCCTTGGGCAGGTGGTCAGCTCATCGCAAGGCCTCTACCTGTACACAAACACAGAAAAACTCACACACACAAACTAAACATCCATGCCTGAGTGGGATTCAAACCCACGATCCTGGTCTAAGCGGGTGAAGACAGTACATGCCTTAGACCGCTCGGCTACCATGACCGGCTGATGTGAATCTACTGGGTGATAATGTGGATACCACAAAGAAAAACACACAAACTTTAATTGACACAAGTAAAGAGGTTGGTCTAGAAGTAAACACAGAGAAAACTAAGTATATGTTACTGTCTCGTCACCAAAATGCAGGGCAAAATCGTGACATAAAGATAGGAAACAGATGTTTTGAAAATGTGGCACAGTTCGGACATTTGGGAAGAACGATAACAGATCGAAACCTGATTCAGGAAGAAATTAAGAGGTGATTGAACTCAGGTAATGCTTGCTACCATTCAGTCCAGAACCTTCTGTCTTCTTGTCTATTGTCCAAAAACATAGAAATCAGAATATACAAAACTATAATTTTGCCTGTGGTTCTGTATGGGTGTGAAACTTGGTCTCTGACATTAAGGGAGGAACATAGACTAAGGGTGTTTGAGAACAGGGTGTTGAGAAGAATATTTGGACCGAAGAGGGATGAAGTGACAGGAGTTTGGAGAAAACTGCATAACGAGGAGCTTCACAGTTTGTACTGTTCTCCAACTATAATTTGAATGCTCAAGTCAAGGAGGATGAGGTGGGCAGGTCATGTAACACGAATGTGGGAGACGAGGAATGCGTATAGAATATTTGTGGGAAAGCCAGAAGAAAAGAGACCACAGGGAAGACCGAGGCATAGGTGGGTGGACAGTATTGGAATGGATCTTAGAGATAGAATGCAGTGGTATGGATTGGATAGATCTGGCTCAGGATAGAGACCAGTGGAGGGCTCTTGTGAACACGGTGATGAACCTTCGGCTTCCGTAAAATGCTGGGAACTCCTTGAGTAGCTGCCGTATTTGCGGCTCCTCAAGAAGGGCTCAGCTCCATGAGTAAGTAAGTAAGTAAGTAAGTAAGTAAGTAAGTAAGTAAGTAAAGTAAGACCATGGTGCAGTGTCCAACTTGAGAAATTGATAGTTATTTATCTGGTGAAGAAATTCATATTTTTATGAAACCTGAAGGTTCATTACTGTGTTTACAAATGTTCTACATCCTGAGTCAGTCAAAAGCATTTCATATTTTCTAAACCTTTTTTTTTTTGTTAGATTAATTTGAATATTAATATGAAATTATGCTTAGGGCTCTCAAGTGGTCTCTTAGCAGAAAGTTTGACAAGCAGAAGTTTGTATGTAATTCTTTATTTCCCTCTACATGCTACACCCATCATGCCCAACCAGAACATGCCTTATATATGCCACTTGACAATTTAGCAAATAACTAATTTCTTAGATTTAGTCACAAGACCGGTACCATTCTGCATAACATTGCAGTGTTGAAGTCACTAAAACTGGATTAGCTAGGTCATTGCATATGTCATAATATTCACATGCTTTGGAGATAAAAACGTGAATACAAAGAAGAAATGTGAGTAATCATAACACCTACACAAAATACCCAAGGTTGGCAATGAGGAAAACTTGAAGTGGTTGATACATTGTTCATTTACATTAACAAACACTCTGAGGCTTACTATTGTCACATGTATTAGTGACTGTAGACAGGGGTTTGGATTGGATGATTGGATTTATTGTGCCTTATGCATTCACACAGTTCGAGACTACAGGGAATACAGTGCTATCACTATTCTACACACTTTCAAGTTCACTGTCACTGTCACTTCAACTCACAAATGAAGTCATTTAGGCACAGTGTAATTCCTTTCATGCCATTTCTTTTCAATTGCTTTCAACTGCCATCTCCAGAACTTGACCCACTTTTCTTCTGACTACTGTTCTTTATTCTGTCATATCTTCTGACTGTGCCCTTATATAACCCCTCAGTACAGACCACAAGGAAAAAACTGTCTTCTCTTGTTAAGAATGCATGTGTACTGGTCTGTTACCTGAAATAGATGTCCTTCCATTTTTGTGTGTGAACGTGTTGTGAGCATGTGTTTACTGACTCATTCCCTAACAGTGGGTATATATGTCACACTATGCATATGGATGAGTGACTGATTAACTATTTAACAATATGTGAAGAAAATGTGTGGACCTAAAATGGATGAATTAAGTGAGCAATTTGGGATATTAGCATATGACAAAGACCTCATGATTTGTAAATGTAGCTTAGAATTGTTAGGATAGTGAGATAAATGAGACTCCATTGGACTGGGCATGTAGGATTATTAGGATAGTGAAATCAAGAATGGACTGGACATGTAGCTAAAGTGGGGGAGACAAGGAGTGCATACAGATGTTTGGCAGTGTAACCGATCTACCAACCCCAGCTGGATATAATTTAGTAGCATGTTTTGATCCAGGTAAATTAACATGTTTGATTAGGTTTACTTGTAACCTACAGCAAACGGACAAGGAGGTACATAGGTTATTCTTCCCCTGAAGAAGGAGTTTTAGCCCAAACTCTCGAATGAAAAAGACAAAAGAAAAACGACTGGTCAATGCAGATGCGAAGTGAAAGGGGCTTGGCTCTTTAGAAAGTCACACAAAATTTTACTTGTCTGAATCCTTTGAGAATACAATATGTGACAGTTTTGAACCCATAACTTAAAAGATGGGTGATCTCTCAGCCCAAGCCATGCGTAACCTTTGTCAAGCTACTGACAGGATTTACTTTAAGTCTTAGCCCCTAAATTCCCTGTAATACATAAATGGATTGGGGGAATACTTAATTAGTGTACTCCCATTTTTTGAAAATGCCCAATCTTCGTAATTTAGGGAGTTGACTTGTGGACTGAGAACTCCGAGGGTTTCGAGGAGAAGGCATTCTGCAAAAAGTGGTATTCCAGATCGCAAACCATTTGGACGTAAATTCAATCTAGTGCGGTAGTGGCGTCCACTATGGACACCAGTTTAATAAAATGTCTTGTGGAACAATGTGTGTGTGTGTGTGTGTGTTATAACAGGAGTTCTCACTTCCCTTCTTGCCTGATACCCTGCCAAACCGCCTGAGGACAGAATCTCAGCTCTACCGGTGGAACTAGCTACCCATGACTGCTACCCCCTTGTCAATACTTCACACCTTTCATAAATCTGTAAACTGATGGTAGCAGTTTACTGGCGGCCAAACAAAACCCATTACCCTAAAGATCAGAGGTGTGTAAGTATGATAAGTGAAGCAGGGTAAAGCCAGCTGTAGCCGTCACCTGTAGCAGTCCAGCAGTCAGTGACATAGACCAACATGAGAGGACGAGTAGAAGAACATGGCGCCCGACGAAGAGGCCACATGCAAAAACAATTATAATAACATGGCGGCAAACGTGTAGGCAAATTGGCAAACGATTATAATAAGATGGTGCACGACGTAAGGGCCCAGTGGGTCGATTGTAGCAGGAAAATGTGGAGAATTCCCATTTTTAATGTTGAAAAGAAGATGGGTTTATAACATTAAGATGGATCTTGGAGAGATTGCGTCATGAGGGTGGAACTGATATAAGTTCATATCTGATGGTGGGCTTTGATAGTAATAGTGTTGAAACTTCGACTTGTGTTACTGCAGGGCTAGTTTAGTTACTTGCATTTCTAGTTGCATACTGTCTAAGCAGCTGCCAAATCTCTTACAAACTGGCTGACAGGCTGAATGAGCACAATGACTGACAGTGGTAATATCGCCTGAAAGTTCAATGGTAGTAAGACAGTAGTTTGACATTGGCTGTAGTATGAGTATGAGGTACTACTGGAAAGTTCCTGGACTAGGTAAAAAAAGAAATGTTGACTTAACTTACTCAATTTTGGCTGCCATCTCCTTCAAAATGGTCTCCTTGAGAACGTATGCAGTGATTGCAACGTTTTTTTTCCACTCTTGAAAAGCACTGTGGAAGTCATTTTCTTTAATGCTGTTGAGTACTGCTTGTGATTCCCTTTGTGGTCAGTCACTGTTTTGAAACATCATCCCTTCAGTTTCATTTTCAATGTGGGAAACAAAGTGAAATCACAAGGGGCCAAGTCCGGTAAGTAGGGAGGAGGGGGAATGATAACCACGTTGTTGTTAGTCATAAACTCTATGGTTTTCAGGGACTAGTGGCTGGGTGTGTTGTGATGAAGGAGCAATGCAGCGCATGTTCAAATTTTCTGTTAAGATCTGCAAACTCCATAACTGACCCCAAAGGTGTCTGCAAGCTCATGGATTATTTGGCGATGGCCTTCATGGATGAGTTCTTGAATTTTTTAAACGTTCTCTGTCCTTTTTCTGGTGTTTGGCCGCCCTGAACATTTGTCATCTTCAACTGACATTCGACCTCCCTTGAAACGTAAATGCCATTCAAAAATCGGTGTCCAGCTTAAAGAATATTCTCCAAAAGCCTCAGGAATCATTTCAAGGGTTTTGGTAGTGGGTTTATCAAGCATTAGACAAAACTTGATGCAGACATGTTGCTCAATTTTGCCATCCATCGCAGACAAAATGAAATATGAAATTGAAAAAGCAGTCATATAAAAGCGCGCGGTATCACTTGGCAACCTGATGGAATAGGCTTGTGGAAGTGTAACTTTGGCCTCCCCTCTCGCCTTTTGTCGCCAAGGTAGTTACAATAACAGTCTGTGAATTTCCAACACCAATAAGTTCAACTTATTTCATGTCTTTACAACCTATTTTCCTTCTAAAACCTTACCTAATCAGCCTTCTTGATGATGTTCCTCTTCATGCACTTGTGCAGTTAAAACTGCATGTGCATAAAAAGTGGAACACCCTACAGATGTTATTTATTGTCCATGACAATTTTAGTTTGATCAGATTACAAATTCTAAAAGGGCCCTTACATTTTCTTTGTCCAAGCAATCTGCATTATTACTGTAATGCACACACATTGTTGATTTAAACTCTTTACCATTCTTTACAAATTTCCGTTACTTTATATGAGATTTGAAATTCTCACAGCAGTGAATGTTAAAATTTTTTTTCTTCTGTGCTGTGATGCTCTGTAGTGTGCTAGGGAGATATGAATGTTCTGAAGGAACCTGCTGGCATGATCTTCAGGCCTGGAGATGATGATTGCAATTCCTCTGAAACTTTGGTACATGTCTACCAGTTTTGACAGTAGCACATCCTAGAAAACCAAAGTCTTCCTTCATTTTATGATATTAATCATGTTTCTGGACTCACAGATCATTCTTAATTGATTGTGAAATTAAGACAATTAATGTTATGCTTTTTTGAATATATTCTTACATGTCTGCATAATGATATGAATAAAAGTTGATAAAATAAACGTGGAAAAATTGTACTAAAAATTACTCTGAGGAAGGCTAAAATTCGGGTCAGAGATTTTATTCAACTAACAGAAATTTCTGGGAAGAACTAATACCTTAATTTTCTTTGATACAACACAGATCATTTAGGAAATGAGATTCCAGCATATCTTCTGTTGTTGCATGTGTATTTGTTTCCTTGGGAACATGTTTTTTGAGCCATTTCTTGCAACCAAGCCATTATCTAGCAATGATAGGGCATTACACACACGGACACACAAGGAATGTGGGCTGACAGCAGAGGAACTTTTGGATGCAGCGTTTTCTCTGTGGTATGACCCAAAGTTATATATAGAGGATAGTCTTCTGCTGGGAATTGTGCTTAGCAGTTAGTTGTAGCATGCAGAAACCCAAGACTTGGAAGACCTAAATTCCGAGCCGTTGCGTATCAATGGCTGTCTCTGTGGGGCATTTCTGACGGCATTATTCCACCTTTCAGGCGTCATGTTACATGTGACTTATATGTTTATATGGTATTGTAAGGGCTGTCTCTTCTGGTTCCACTATTTCAACTATTAGGAGTTAAGTCAGATAAATGGAGACACAGACACACAGACATCAGGCTCATAACCCTCCTTTTATTTTGTTTAAATAAAGAAATGGTATGTTGATATATAATAATAAATTCTCTGAAATGACATATCTGGATGAACTGAGGAAAATATACAGCTTAGCCAGGATTTCAATGTGAGAGAATTCTTCTCTTCGCATCACCTATTCACTTATGTTTCATGTATGGTAAATCAAGGAGGATGAGATGGGAGAGGTGTGTAGCATGCATGTGAGACTCAGAATTACTGGACTTCTGGACTGTATCCATCGTTCAATATCCTAAAAAGCTAGAGAACACAACATTTCGGAAACTGGATCTGTTTCCATCCTCAGGAGAGGGGGGGAGGCACTCTCTTGGGTCCCTTAGAAAGAGCTAACCACAGTTACTTGAGGTTAGTTCTTTCTAAGAGACCCAACAGTATAGGTGTCTCCTCCCTCACCTGAGGACAGAAACAGATCCAGTTTCTGAAGTGCGATGTTCTCTTATTTTTTAGAATACTGAACAACTGACAAAGTCCAAAAACCTAATAATGCCAAGTGTTATACACCATTGCCAGAATCATTTAGAATGTACATGCATTTGAGAGATTAGAAATTAGTGCAGTATTTAGTCAGAATACCTGAAGGGGAATACAAAGGCATAGATGAGAAGTTAATATATTTATAGGTAAAAAGGTAAATCTATCCCTATAAGAGGCTGTGGAGGTCCAGAAGTTTGTGAGATGTTGAGGCTCCCACATTTTCTAGATAATTGGCTCATAGATGGTGGTAAGGCTGTCAGCCTTACATGCCAGCCACCCTTTACCCCCAGGAAGATTAAGATTCATTGTATTCATCTCTGTTAGTGGCTGAGTCGACCCAAGGGCTATAGTGCAACTGGAATGATTAAATCAATTGAAGAATCTAGTGACCTCATTGGGAATCAGACCTGTGACCTTCCTGCTTGTAGCATATTGCCTCAATCAAGTATGCTACCGCATGCCCCAATATGAATATAGGTCTTAAACAAATACTGTTTTGGGATGTGGGCTGGATTAATCTAGTCTTGAATAGGATCCAGTGGCAGGCTGTTATGGTTGAAATAGACTTTTTGGATGGGACTACAATGAGACAGTACATCAGCTATTTGTGGACTTCAAGAAAGCCTGTGATTCAGTTAGGAGGGAAGTATTGTGCAATATTCTGATAGAGTTTGGGGTACCCATGAAAGTAGTTAGGCCAATTAATATGTGTTTGAATGAAATGCATAGTAAAGTCTGTATAGGTAAATATTTGTTAGGAGGGAAGTATTGTGCAATATTCTGATAGAGTTTGGGGTACCCATGAAACTAGTTAGGCCAATTAATATGTGTTTGAATGAAAGTCTGTATAGGTAAATATTTGTCTGATAATTTTCCTATCCAGAGTTGTCTTATTGCCACTGCTTTTCAACTTTGCTTTAGAATATGCCATTAGGAAGGTCCAGGAAAACCAGGTGGGACTGAAATTAAATGGGACACATCAGCTCTTGGCCTATGCTGATGATGTGAATCTACTGGGTGATAATATAGATACCACAAAGAAAAACACACACTATAATCGGCACAAGTAAGGAGGTTGGTCTAGAACTAAATACAGAGAAAACTAAGTATATGTTGCTGTCCTGTCACCAAAATACAAGGAAAAATCATGACATAAAGATAGGTAACAGATGTTTTGAAATTGTGGCACAGTTCAGATATCTAGGAATTACAGTAATAAATTAAAACTTGATGCAGTAGGAAATTAAGCAGACTGAATTTGGGTAATGCTTGATGCAATTCAGTCCAGAACCTTTTGTCTTCTTGTCTGCTGTTCAAAAACATAAACATTAGAATATACAAACTATAATTTTGCCTGTGGTTCTATATGGCTGTGAAACCTGGTGTCTGACTTTAAGGGAGGAAAGTAGACTGAGGGTGTTTGAGAACAGAGTGCTGATTAGAATATTTGGACCAAAGATGGATGAAGTGACAGGAGTTTGGAGAAAACTGCATAATGAGGAGCTTCATAACTTGTACTCTTCTCCAAGTATAATTACAATGATTAAGTCAGAGAGACAGATATACAGGGCATGTAGCACAAATGGAGAAGAGGAATGCATATAGGATATTGGTGGGAAAGCGAGAGGGAAAGAGAAGACTAAGGTGTAAGTTGGTAGACAGTATTAAAATGGATCTTAGATAGGATCGGATGGTATGGATTGGTTTGCTCTGGCTCAGGATAGGTCCCAGTGGTGGGCTCTTCTGAACATGGTAATGAACCTTTGGGTTCCATAAAATGCTGGAAAGTTCTTGAGTAGCTGAGCAATTGGCAGCTTCTCAAGATGGGTTCAGCTCCATGAGTGAGTGAATGAATTCAGTTGTTGATATAATGAATTTATACTACAACAGCACCTTACCTTGAAAACTAGTGTAATCTATTATGAAATGTTACACTTTATGTACGGTGGTTCTTGTGAACGTGTTAATGATTATTCAGGTTCCATAAAATATGACATATCTAGAAAAGCTAAGCAGCTAGTAGGTTCTGTCTTCATACTAAATGTTATATGCCTAATTTCTTTATTTATTAGTGTTTAGTATCAAACTGAAAGCTAATGAAACATCTGCATGGCCAGATATTATTTACTTTCTAAAAAAATATTACTTTAACAAAACCTGGATATTTTTGGAGGTTTATTGTTATACATCACTTCAAGGCCTCAAATTAAGTATCACAAGTATCATCCCCATTTGCTCATCAGCCATGTTATTGTTACTGATTGTAGGAAATTAGAAAGTATGGTGTTAGGATGGTTTCCAATAGCATAACATCCATACAAAGTTTTCATAGAAATAGATAAGCTGGTTTGAAATTTGAAAAAGGGGCTACAGATAGCACAAGGATTTCATAAGCCTACAGTATTTTGTTTAAGAAAGGAAAGTACACAAAAGTAATACAAAATCTCTTAATATACTGACAGCTAGTTGTCTGAAAACCAGAGGCAAACTTCCTAAGTAGTGTGTAGGCCTCAGATAAGGGACAGTGGACCATGTCCAATATAATATTCATATAATAAATCACTCATTATCATAGTTGTTTAGAGAATAATTAACCTTATATTGTCTAGATATTTAGACTTCTAATGACTACTGTAGCATTACATTCAATAGGTAATGTAGATATGAGGTTCAGATTCCATCTTTGGAACATTTGTCTTGAATGAGGTTATGATTTTCCTCAATACTTCTAAGCAAGTACAGGGACATTATCCAAAATATTGCCATGACTGCTCCTTACCACATCTTTCTTGTTTTCTATCCATTATTGTTCTGCCATATTTCAGTTCATGTTTCAGGTAATATAATATTGCAAAATGTCAAAATAAACAATATATATAAAGCAAACTCTGTGACCTGTAGTCCGCAAGTGAACTATACCGACTGAGCTTCCACCACTTGTCAGTGAAGTTAGTGCCAACTTTTGCAGATTGAGGGTGTCACGTGGTCAGTGCAACAGAACCCCATGGCCATTAATCTCGGTTTTCTAGACCGGAGCCAATATTTCCTTGAAATAGCTCCTCAGTTATCCTCATGAGGCTGAGTGGACCCTGTTCCAGACCCACTACTTCTCAGAAAATCTGGTAGCACCGGGAATCGAACACGAAACCTCTGGATTTGTAGCCAGAAACTGTAACCACTAACAGTATATATAAACATGCACATGCATGCACACAAAGTACTGGTTGTTTAGTTTTTTTTGTCAAAGGTTGATAATGGTTTCTGTAGTGTGTGGCTTCTTTCAGACCATATGATAAAGATTTCTTTCCATTTCATTTTGGGGCATTGCATAATAGGGTCTCACTGTAAACATGTTGGTTTTTTCATCTTATGAAATGATACTTCACACAGAATTTATATAAACATTTGTGTTCTACCGACATACCAAATGAAAGCCTGTACTTTGTAGCCTGTTCTGGCGCATTGTTTTGCATGGTACACATTCCAGTTTTTTGTTAACTTTCAAAAGATACTTGTGTAAGGTGGTGAATACTTGGTGTGTCTCATGTTTTATGTTAGCCACTGACAGAAACATTATCAATTTATTTTCTGTACTAATACTAAAGAAGAGATAACAATCCCAAAGTTGTCAAAAGATACCCTTGTTTTCATAGGATGAACACTTTACACATGCCTAAAAGCAGACTGATTCTTGTCACTTTCTGGGTGTAAAATACACCAATGCAAACTGATGTAAGACGTTTTATGATTGAGATTTAGATTCTTAAAACATATAAACGTTCTTAATATGTTCAAAGAGCTATCTGGTAGTTTGTTTTTTAGAATTTTTCACATGAATTGTAGTTATAATTTCATATCCAGTAAATTTATAACATACTGTAACTGGAATCTTTTCAAAGAGATAGTTTTTAATAATTTGCTCTTCATAATGATTCTAATTAGTGTGAATATGTTACCTGTTAGATGTGCATACCGCTGTCAGCCTTGTGACACTGTTCTGTGTGCTAACACAATGCTATCATTACTAACCTTTTCCTTATTTGTGTCCATCTTACAGTAAGTTAGTCAAGGTCCAGTGATAGGGCCACCTTGCTGATAAGGGGAAGGTCAACTTATTCTTAGGGGACACAGGTATTATTCAGAAGACATGAACAACCTCACTTATATACAGACTTAGTACAGAACTACATATATGTCCATTTCTACATTTTACTCAGTACTGTTGTATTTTCTTTAGACAAATTATTAATTTACAAACAATTGAAATATAATGAAACTCATAAGTCTGTGACTTGGCCAGCATGTTTCAGTCTTTCAGATCTCTGAGATGTTGTTCTTGGATATACCCAATTCCCTCACAGAAAATCTAATATACCAAAGTCAGAAGCATATTCTACACAGAACATCAGGCCCATCATAATATAATACACTGTACCTTAAACAACCCCACCACCCAAAATAAGCATACCGACCTTTGAACCCCCTCAGGAAGATCCCCCTACCTTTTATAATGATTCTCTTATTATATTGTTTTATTTTTAATTTTTTAATTTAGTAGTGTGTTTATTTTTAATTTTAAAATTTGATGTGTTCATTTTATGCAGCCAAGCGGTAGCATAGTTGGTTGAGTCACTATGCTACAAGCAGGAACGTTGTTTATTTGATTCCCAATGAGGCCATTTGATTTTTCAGTTGACCTAATCCAGCTGCACTATAGCCCTGGGGTTAACTCAGTCTCTAACAGAAATGAGTACCAGGAATCTTAATCTACATGGGGGTAAAGAGGACCGGCATATAAGGCTGACAACTTCACTGACATCTGAGAGCTGATTGGCTATAAAATGTGGGAGCCTCTACATATCACAAACTTATAGACCTCCATTGGATGTTACAGGTGAAGCTTTACCTTTACCTTTACCTTTATGTGTTCATGTTATAAAGGCAAATCTGACCTACTGTAGCTATCAGTTTTTCAAATTTATACTAGCATTGTAGTTTTACATGAATTCTGTAATTGTTTATTCCTGATATATCACCTAATGATGGCTCATCTGAGATGAAACATGTTCTGAGTGGAATAACAACAATATTTGATTGTATGCTGACCAAGTAACAATGTTAAGAAATTTGTTGCTTTCTGATGGTTACTAAATTAATAAGTACGTATTCATTACCCATAATTACAATGAAATTGGTTTGTGATAAGACATGTTATGTGTTTATCTGTTACACAGTATTTTCTGGTTATTCAGTAATGAAAATACTTTGTTGCCTCATGTAGAATAAGTATGGGATCAACTTAGAACAGATGTGTAAGGAAACAGTTGTAGCATATCTGAAGTTACTATATAGGATGTCCCAGGAGTTTGGTGCCATACTTCAGGAGCATACTGAGGGTTCCCTATAGAATAACTATGAAATAGGAACCCATGTCCGCAGACATAAAATAGCAGTGCTAGGGAGATATTTAAAATCATTTCGTTTAAACTTTGTGCTTCAATGTCGAACTGCTTTGCATAGAGGAACAGCCATCCACCAGCACTCGTGCCATTGCCAAGATTGTGGGGACATCAAAATCAAGTGTTTGGAGGATCCTGCACGACCAACAACTTTATCCATATCATCCAAAGCAAGTACACAACGTAGGTCCAGCTGACTTCATACCACAAGTTCAATTTTGTCAGTGGATACTGAACCAGTGTTTACATCAGCTGAACTTCCTGAATCATGTGTTCTTCACAGACAAAGTGCAGTTTACAAGAGATGGCTGGTTCAGCTGTCAAAACAGCCACATTTGGGCTGACGAAAACACCAACATTACTGCAGTTGGTTACCACCAGGCGCAATTTTCTGTCAATGTCTGGGTGGGCATCATTGGCGATAACTTGATTGGGCCTTTCCTCCTACCACCGCAATTCAATGGGCCCTTTTACAAGGTGTTCCTGGAACGTATCCTTCTGACTTTGCTAGAAGACATGCCACTGATTTTGCGGAGGCAAATGTGGATACAGCATGAAGGAGGCCGGCACACTTCAGCATTGTATCATGAGACTACCGGGATGCTGCTTTTCATGGTTGTTGGATAGGAAGAGGAAGCTCACTGCCTTGGCCACCCCGATCCCCAGACTTGACACCTCTGGACTATTTCATCTGGGGCCATGTGAAAAGCCTGATCTACGACACGCCTGTGGATAATGAATTTGAGCTGTTGGCCTGAATACATGTTGCATGTGACGTGATCCATGAGACACCTAGAATATTTGAAAAGGTGTGCCAGAGTTTCTTTCGTCGATGTAACCCATGCATTGAAAATGGAGGGCGCCAATTCCAACATCTACTCTAGCAGGTGAGTCTTAAGAGTTTGGAGGGGGTAATATGCCTAGGCATGCTCTTTGACATTGAGGCGCCAAGTTTAAACAAAATGATATGAAATGCTGCCCTAGTGCTGCTATTTTATGTTTGCAGACATGGGTTCCTATTTCAAAGTTGTTCTATAGGGAACCCTCAGTACGCTCCTAAAGTATGGCACCAAACACCTGGGACACCCTGTATTAACATTTTCCTGGAGGGACAAGAAACTTATGGAAGCCCTAAGTCCTGATAGACTAATTAAGACATTAATGGAATATCTCCAGAATATGAAACCAACATACTGCTTAAATTGAATGATGTATCAGACATTTCACTCATCTTGGTAGCACTCGTGCTTTGTATTGAGGAAGTCCTGGGATCAGATAGCATCTGAAGACCACATATTTTTAGATATTTGTGGTTTTATTTAGGCAGTGCAGATGAATGCTAGGCTAGTGCCACAGATCTTTTCAAATGCATTATTTACTAATAATATCTGAACTACTGTCTAGGGTTCTGTCTGATTTGCCTCTTGCCTCTGCACAGTGACAAGGTTCTGTGAACTAACTGGAGACAGTAGTCACATGATTCTTGTGGTGGTGGGTGTGTGGTACCAGCTTGCACTCAGTGGAGAGTCAAATTACATTGCACAGCGTTGAAGCATTTTAATAAAATGGCTGTACTGATTGAACTCCAAGTTCACACAGTTGGCAGAACGCTCTGTGCTTAGAAATTATATTTCTGTGAAATTTCAGACTGAAGAATTACCAGATCTATGTGCTTTGCCCCATGATGAATAGCACATGCAGAACTGGGGTTGAATACCAGCCAATTTTGACAGTGTCATTTAAATTTATATTTTGTATTATGTTAATTTTAGCTTGCCTTTGCAAGACGTGGAGATATTTAGCTGCTACAGTTGAGTTGAGTAATATGGGGAACAGATGGAACAGGCAGTGAAACATGGAATTGTTTGGAAACATCACAGTTCACACTGTTGTAGGTCTTGCTCAGTTTACACCTAGTCATTTGAAACTGTCCATACCATAAATGCTTCCTACCCAGTCCATTCCCGTTCTCCTTACAGAGTTCTCTCATTTTATAAAGTGATTGGATATGTATACTGCAAGTCAGAAAATTTTCCACATGTCATTAAATATTTACTATATCAAAAATAAAAGAAGGTTCTGAATATAAGCTGCGTTTCTTAATAAGCCCTTTATTTATGCTATGTAGGAAATTTTACTTTATCAGCTGTTTCTGAGGAACTTGGTAAAGTGTTACTTGAGCTTCATGTGGAGCAGAGATTATATTTGACTTATAAAAATAAAATTTAAATTTTCACTATAGGTTTTAGTTAGGTCCATAATATCAAATTTCATTGAAGTTCATAGTGTAGTATTAGGGTTGCAATATACATATGGACAGACAGACATACAGGATTTCCCTCTGCATTAGGTACATGTTGGGTTAAAAAATGTCAAGCAAAATGAAACATAGTTTTGTATGTTATGTAATGGCCATACCACTAGAGGTCACTGCACCTTTGTACCTATTTGTTTCCTGCTGACAGTAATACAGGCATAGCAGATATGAGAAATTCTGAGATGGGAGCAACCCACTCTTTTGACTTAGGATGTACTGGTCCAGTGGTTTCAGGAATGTTAATTGACAGTTTTTTGGTCATTTTGATTTGTTTCATTCTGGTCCATCGCACTAACAAATTACAAAGACAAAACAACTCCCGTCTAGTGTGACTATTGAAGGTTTTACTACACCCTTACATGTTTCGGTCCCTATAGACCATCATCAGAGGGACATCGATACTTTTTGGAAGCTACTATCACAATGAGTGTTTTGAGTGTTAAAATACATATACATACAATGTTTGTAATGCACAGTGTATACAAATTCCAACTTTTCCACAACTACAGCAGCTTTCTTGGTATATTAAAGTTTTTAAAACTTTGTTATTTAAGTTAAAATTTATAACCCAAGTAGGTCCGTGTCCCTTCTCCTATCGTCTTTCTTGATGGGGCTGAACTTGTGCCGAAGTTCTCAAGATAGACAGGGAGCACAAGTTTGGCCCCCATCAAGAAAGACGATAGGAGAAGGGACACGAACCTACTTGGTTTATAAATTTTAACTTAAATAACAAAGTTTTAAAAACTTTAATATACCAAGAAAGCTGCTGTAGTTGTGGAAAAGTTGGATTTTTTATATATTGTTCATTACAAACATTGTATGTATATGTATTTTAACACTCAAAACACCCATTGTGATAGTAGTTTCCAAAAAGTATCGATGTCCCTCTGATGATGGTCTATAGGGACCGAAACATGTAAGGGTGTTAAGTTTTCAAGTAGTAAAAACTTCAGTAGTCACACTGGAAGGAGTTGTTTTGTCTTTGTGTTTTTGGTTCATGTTAGAGCACTTCAGTATGATTATACTGACCCTTATTGTATGGACATCTTTGTTATACCTGTTTGGAAGAACGTTTCTCTAAATCTTACAGACTAATTTTCATTCCATAATAATTAGGCCTGCTGACTATAACATGTCACTTATCTGGATATTTTCAAAAGTCACAAAACCGTAACAGTATATGAAAACAAAATGCTGTTCATTTGTCATAATCTAAACTATTTGTAGATCAAGTTACACAATTAGTACAATGTAGGAGAACTGATTGCTAAATGTTAGTGCTCAGCTAATTCCATGCTAGGTAATCAACCATAAGTCAGCTCAAACATGTGCCTTTTTTAAGGAAAGATGATGCGTAACAAAATTAGGATACTGGAAATCCTGATGGAACTTTAAGTAAGCACTGAATTAAAGTGTATTTCAGACAAGAGTTATACATACTGACAAGCTAACTATTTTATGCCGTGTGATATTTTCTTCATCTTGAGCTCTGTTGTAGAAACTCTACAACACTTGATTGTAGAATATAAGAGTCATGCAGGGCTTGAGGTGGGCAGGATGCAGCGGGATGGCATCCCGGTTCTTTTCTAAATGGATTAAAAGCATCCCGTTACTATATACATCACTCAGTATATTTTCATAATTAAAAGGGGAAAACAATCCCGGTTCTATTTTCATTCCATCTCAAGCACTGGAGTCATGTAATATCACCTGCCTCTGGCTACTCATTCTTGTTCATTTATGTTTACCATATGAATTGTGCTAAAAGATTTGTACTAAGCTTAGAATTTTGTGTGTGTGTGTGTGTGTGTGTGGTGGGGAAGATGCATGCTAACTTGACAGAGTTGAAATGGCATGTTTTTGCTTAAATGTTAAATATATGTGACATAAACTGGTAATATGGTCATATGGAAACCTTTTTATTCCTTGTTCCTAAAATTGTTAGCTAGACTCTGTTTTAATGATTTTGTTCACCCTTGGAATCAGAGATATTTCACATGTTTTATTCTTGACTGACCATTTGTTGTAGTTACTGGGAGGATGCGACACCCGACACCTGCTCCGCCCACCAGAGCCTGGTGTGTCTGTCTGGCTGCAGGGTTTCCAATTGTGAATGAGAGGCTCCAGTGGTGAGTGCAGTTGTTGTTAAGTCAGCAAACTACCAGGGTCTGTGCATTGTGTTTTTGGCTGTGTGTATGTTTAATTTCTTATATATGAGTCAACATCAAGTGCTGTCACTGTAATTTATTCCTGGAAGCTATAAAAGGTAAAGAAGAAAGGTAAAGATTTCCATGTGCATAGTTAATTAAGCGCTGTGCCATAAATACATGTGGTAGTGGACATATAACTCACCATTCTTGACCTTGGCATTAGATGGAAGTGAGTGGCCAGATTTATGCCAGCTGCTTTACCCTTCAGGGAAAAATCCCCTGATACCCATTGGATAGGAGGCTGGGCAGTCCCCAAAGACATCTGGATGGTGTAGAGTAGAGGAAGAAACCTGTTGGTCCTACCGAGAATCTAAATCTGGTCATCCAGCCCGTAGCCCACCGTTATACTGCATGAGCTATCCTGTCTCCTTGGAAACTGTATAATGTTAAAATAGCAAGCCTTACTTAACATTTTCAGACTTTTCAGTCATTTCTATTTCATATGAATTTACTAGTTTTGTATTTCAAATTAAATTTGAAGAAATGATGTTATTTACGTTAAGGGGGAGGGAGACATAGTGAACCATTCATGTGAAATTTTAAAAGAAGTGACATATATACACATACAAAGGACATGCATATCAAACAGATTGGTCTGGAGATAATATTGACACTTGTATTCTGAGGTGTTTATTTCCAGTCTTTACCAGGAATCCAGCTATTGTGGCTGAGATTTTTCATGGCTTTCCTCAGGCCCTCCAGGAATATGCTGGGATAGTACTTTCATTTGGCTATGACTGCTTCTTTCCAAATTGTTCCCAACCTTGCTCCAAGTGACTTCCATTTGTTTGGCCCTCTTAAACATCATCTTTTGGCTGAACATTTTCCCGACGATGAAGATGTAGAAAGGGAAGTCACCGCCTGGTTCCAACAGCAGCCAAAAGAATTTTATGCTACTGGTTTTCAGGGGCTTGTGAAATGATGGGACAAGAGCCTCAATGTACAGGGAGATTATGTTGAGAAATAAAAGCATTTTTCAAGTCAGTACTCTTATTTGTTTAAGTTCTATATCCATTTGTAACTTGGGGGGCACACGGTAGTGTAGTTGGTTGAGGGACTATGCTACAAGCTGGAAGGTCATGGGTTCAAGTCCCAGTGAGGTCATTGGATTTTTTCAATTGACCTAATCGTTCCAGCCGCACTATGGCCCTGGGGTTGACTCAGCCTCTAACAGAAATGAGTACCAGGAATTAATTAAATAATTTTCCTGGGGAGTAAAGCGTGGCCGGTGTGTAAGGCTGACAACCTTACCGCCATCTTTGAGCTGATTGTCTAGATAATGTGGGACCCTCATTGTCTCACAACCCTGTGGGCCTTCACGGCCTGGTACAGGGATAGCTTTACTTTACTTTATCCATTTGTAACTTACTTATTGACTTACACTTGTATGTTATTAGTTCTTCCCAGAATTTTGTGTCATATTTGGGATGGCTCAGAATGTGCAAATCCATTAAATTTCGTGTTTAATCTTTTACATAATCACAATAATTCTGCATTCTCATATGTACTTTGTATATGAGAAATGAAAAATTACTTATGAACCTTAATGACTTCTGTGACAACTTTTTCTGTTAAATTGTATGCTTGTAATTTAATATGGCCTTTTGGTATCTTTGAGCTTTGCTATTGGCCAGTTTTATTTGGTGGGCATCAGAGAAGCTTCATCTGTTGGGATGCTCTTGCTCCAACTTTGGGAAATGCCACCCCAGACCACGAATTCCTCGTTTGTGACAGTGATTAGGAAGCAGTAACTTCAATAAGTGGTCTGTTAGATTTGTATGGAAACTGCTTCTAGCTGGGTTCTGAAGTGGTTGCCTTGTAAGTAATAGTAAAAGGTGAAGTTTTTCCTGTGCTTAACTAATTAAGCACTGCCCCATGAAGATGTCTGGGGAAGTGGATGTATACATCCATGTTTTCTTGACCTTGGCACTAGTTGGTGGTGACTGGACAGCTTCATGCCCTGCCTGGTTTACTACTTGTGAAAGAGCCCCTGGTGCCCCAGGGCCGATCTGCATGATGTGGAGAAGAGAGAATTCTTGACACTACCAAGATGAGAACATCGCTATTAAGATGCATAACTGTAAAGATAATATGTGTGGCAGTAGTTGTGTTATTATTCATATGCCTTCTGTTTGCAGACCTGATGGTGAACATACACAATGTTGGAGATCATCTGGTCTGTGTTATTGGTATTGCTTCCTTTCCTGCTAGAGGCAAGAGGACAGGTTGTTTTTGATACGCAGTGAGTGCAAAGAAATTGAATTATTTTAGATGAATTATATCTCATTGTCTCAAAAGCATAAACCCAGAGGAATAGCTTAATGCCTGAATAAAGAGTTCACTGTCTTATGTGAAAAATTTAGTGCCCAGATATTTGTATAAAGTTTGAAGGTTAAAACTCTTCTCTCTCTATAATGTCGAACTATTTGCAATATAAACTTCATAGGCACACGCCATGACAGGATTGTATTTAAGTGTTATCAGCCAAGCTGAATTCGCAGAAGAGACTCAAAATGTCTTGAACTTTGCTAGATAGGTTCCATTGTTTTGGAGGAATTTGTTGCCTCCATCTTCAATGTACAAGAAACTCTGCGTAGTTAGGTACATATTAACGTTTCGGAGGAACCCACTGACTCCCTCTTCAGGTTAGAAGGAACTCCATGTAGTTAGGTACTAACGTTTCGGAGGAACTTGATGCTTCCATCTTCAGGGCGGAAGGAACTCCGCTTAGTTAGGTATTAATGTTTCGGATGAACTTTATGCCTCCATCTTCAGAATATAAAAATCTTCCGCGTAGTAAGGTACTAACGTTTTGGGGTAACTTGCTGCCTCCATCATCAGTATAGAAGAAACTTCCATGTAGTGAGGTAGCTACGAACGTTTCGGTGGAACTTGCTGCTTCCATCTAAAGGATAGAAGAAACTTCTTTGTTAGGTAGGTATTAACGTTTCGGAGGCACTTGCTGTCTCCATCTTCAGGATAGAAGAGGCTGTCACTGTCCTGCAAATGTTGGTGCTTATCTGTCGAATTACACAGAGCCATGTTCCATTTCATAATGGATTATCTGGATTTTGATAGAGATATCACAACATTGGAGGCAACCCCATTTTTATGCTTCTTATTTCGTTGCCAATAATAATACCATAATTCAAGTAATATGAACCTTTGTGATGGGAGTGACATATATGTCTTTTAATCCATAGGTGGCAGGGGTAATGCTGTAATGCCAATGTTGGATATAAGTTATTTTTCACTCATACAGTCATTAATTTGCCTTTAAAATCATATTATTTAATTGTAGTTTATTTATAGATGCTGTCAGTAATTCAGACTATGTAGCATTCATCACATTTCATATAACTGGTGTATTTTAAAAAAAAGTTTTTCTTTCTAATTAATTTAGTTATTCTTGGTACTGTAAACAACCAGCGGTCCAGAATATATGGGGAATGTTGTGTGCTGGTTGCATGAGAAAGCTTGTGCAGGAATCCAGTACAGTACATTTTAGTAAGTAAACCTTTACAGTTTTAAACAGACAAATATGCACAGTATTAAATGCAGGTGATGTAGTGAACTGATGGGTGAAAGATATTGGATGTACTGTAACATGATCAAAATTCACCTAGTCCCTACTGTAATGGTTCTGTGAGAGGCTGGATGATGTGCAGAACTTCTGGTGTCAGCTGCAAGAAGTACCTTATGGCAGGTGAACATATGTACATCACAGCTTTGTTTTGAAGTAACTATACAAATGGTAGCTGAGTAGCTGCAGAGTATGCATTTGACAAAGAGGGTTGATCATGCAGTAATATAATTCATTTTCAGTGAGTCTCATTTTGTTCATTTCCTGTCCATTTTAGTGATAACTTTGTTTCAGGCCTAGAATTCTAGCACAAGATGGCAATCTCGTACTATTTAGTGGTTTGGATCGGAACATCACATTGCGCACTTCAGGTCGTGGCTACGTCAACCTCAATAATGAGAACCTTGCAATGCTTGCTAAGAAGGTGATTAAAGACTATTCTGTTGCCTCTGGCATCATTTGAAATATTAATTTATGTATTCTATAATAATTTTTTAAGCTTATGCAGATATTTATGAATCTGAGCTGAGTGGGATGAGGCATGTCATTAAGGGATGCCCTTATAGCCTTCCTTTCAAACCTTTTTGTTCACACCTTACATACAGTGATCATGTGTACTTTTGAGCTGAAGGCAAGCTGACACTTTACTGTGGAATCCTGAGGAAATTCAGTTTTTAATATGACTGAAACCTTTATATGTTCTGGCTTACTGTGACTTTTTGAGATGCTTCAGGGAAAATGTGTGATGTAAATGACTGGAACTTTGGTGCAACCACAAATGGCTCCTTCATCATGGCAATGCACCTGCTCACATGTCCATGAAAACCATAGAATTTATGACTAACAACAACATGGTTATTTTGCTTTATTTCCCAAAAAGAAAATTAAACTGAAGTGATGACATTTTGAAACAGTGTCTGGCAACCAGAGGGAATCACTCGACAGCATTAGGGAAAATGACTTCCATGGTGCTTTTGAAGCATGGAAAAATGATGGGATCACTGTATATGTTCCCAAGGAGACTATTTTGAATTAGATTGCTGCCAAAATTACAATTACAATTACAGTGTGAGGGACATGACTGAACCTTGTGGGACCCTTGCTTGTATATTCCTTGGCATAGATATTTTACCTTTGACTGAAACTCTGAAATATCTCTGAGAAAGAGAAGATCTATAAGTTTGATTAGATTGATCAAAAATTTTGATGTAGATAATTCATATAGCAAGCCAAGGTGCCATGTTTTATCAAATGCTTTTTCAGTACCCAAGAGTACTGCAGCCATAGACCTCTGTTTTTGAAATTTAAGGTGATTTCGTCTGTAAGCCTCATACATTGAAGTGTCATGCTGTGATGGGCACAGAAACCAAACTGGCTTGCATTAAGCCGGCCCCTTTCTTTAGTGTGTCCTTGGAGTCTTTTTAGAATAAATTTCTTGAATAGCTCGCCTGCTGTGGACAAGAGGCTTATCGGTTGTAAATTTTGAGGGAATTTTGGATCCTTGCCAGGGTTATCGGTAATGTAACCTTTGATTCCTTCAAAGGCTTTGGGAAATGGGACAACTGAAGGCAGTGATTAAATAAGTATGTCAGATTACCAGTGATGGTCTTGGAATATGCTTGAGGCATTCATTTGAAATACCATCAAGTCCACAAGCCTTTCTGAATTTCAATAAATTTGATAATTTATGTGTGTCAGAAGGTCATACTTTCCCCAGTGGGGTGTCATCTACAGATGCGAGCAGATCTCGAACTCTAGTCTTCACCCTTTCCTCATGTTTTCTTCACACAAGGCATGAGACGTGAACTGGTTTTCTAAACAATCTGCAGTCATGTTGGCTATGACATTTGGGTGATTCTTTGTTCCTAAAGGTCCATGAAGAGGAGTTGGTGCCTTTGGTCCATCTATTTTCATAAGTTATTTCACAATAGGCCACAGCTATTTACACAGCTGTTTACTGAGCAGGGATAGAGGGAGGAATTCAATGTGGTTTTGCCCAATTGGGCGCTGTTCGAGTGACCGTTATTTGATTCATGTTGGTGACTTTGAAGTGTAAGTCCTCAAGGCCGTCGGAAATATCTTCCACAGGTGTGTCTGGGAAAAGACGAGGATTACTGCCTTTATAGGTCTTGGAATTTGAGGAGAAGGTAAAATAATGGAGATTATTTCTCTCCAGATACAGTTTCATGGCTGAATAATTCGCCATTTTTTCAATATGATACTGGTTCCATTTCGTGTATTTCGGAACTTTTCCTCTCCTTTCACTCAGTCTTTTAAGTAGCTTTTGAATTGAATGAGGTTTTTGGTAGAAGTCGTCACTACAGGTGGTGGCCTACCTGGTTTCCTGAGGGCCTTCTGCTCCAGTAGTGTGTCCTCTGTTTCAGTAGTTTTTAGAGTTGCAAAGAAGTTGTGATTTAACACTAATTTTGGAGACAGCTTGACAGCTGTGGATGTTGGGACTGGTTTAGTCGACTTCTTGGTTGTCTGTGGGCTATCATTAGATATATGCCCCTTGCATCTCTTAACTTCATAGAAGTCTTCATCCTGGGCCATTGATTCCACTGAAGTTGTGTTCACTTATTTCTGGAATCCCGGTACTGGGACATCCACTAGCTTGGTGTACACTAAAGTTCACCGCTTGTTTTGATGTTTTGCACAGCACTGAGCACACACGTGGCCAAGCGGCAAACTTCACTGACACCACCTTTGCCAAATGGGAGTTGGCCATGAACATTACATAAAGCGAAGTCCTTAAAAAATAACTCTGTCCAACACACATTTCATTTGAATCACCAGATCCATTCAAGATCTACTGTAGCTGAGTTACTGTCTTTACTAACTATCCTGCTTAAAACATCTCAACACAGAAAACACTGTTCTCCTGTTGTTGTCTCCAGTTGTTGCTGTGGAAACATGCTTGTTTACAGAGTCTGTTCTTAAAGGCCTACATGCCACAGTATTCAATATTAGTGATGGCATAGCTAAAAGCATCCGCACAAGTGAAATATGTCCTGTAAATGGTTTTAAATGTAACACAACACTTCATTAACATAAGTGATTCAAATTATATTCATCTGAGCTAAATGATGTTATGTGAGTGAGGAATGGGAGCATTGCACATGCAGTTCTTTCAAGCAGTGCCATGGCCTCCCCCACCAGGTTAGTTCTGGAAGCTAAGGTTGATCGTGAGATCCTGCACAGAGGTTCAAGAATATACCATGTACAGAGTTTGTGTGTGTTGAACCAGTGCACCAAGAAGAAAGAGCGGTAGTGTGCAATGAAATAGTGGTGAACTCATACTTGTACAAACTTACATCAAGATCATAAGTGACAGACTGAGAACGACTGCTCCAAAACAAGATAAATATTGTAATATATTTCATATATAGGAGGTTTATATAGTCTTTTTTTAACGTTTTGTATGAACCTAGATATTTTTAAATAAACCCAATGTATTGCAACAATTATGAATTTGTAGGGTAATTACTGGCCCACAATACATAACCACTTATACGCTTGAGATCAGTTATCTGTTCACTCATTACTTAGCAGCAGTGCCACTGGTCATGACACTGTATTTGCTTACTTCAAATTCGATTTGACCATTCTATACTACACTGAACTCTTCTTGACTTCTCAGCTCTGCATGGCACTGGAAACCTCTGATTTGCTAATGAACTCTAGCATGCTGTGGCCTTTCTGTGTACAGATATGCCACCCAAACGGAAAGCTGTAGAACCTTCTTGAGACACCTTGAACTTTCTCATCAGCTGATTGAAGAAGATACAAGAGGCATGTGCAGACCAGGCAGTGCAATTTTACTGTACTCTGTTATCACGAGAGTATGAATGAATTACTATTTACTCCTATAAATAAAGAGACAGTTGTATTACACAAGTCTTACCTGCAATTGTGTTTCTACCATTTGTCTTTATTTACAGGCAAGAACTGCATCAGAGACAGTGGAGCAGATCCGCACTAGTGTTTTGGTGACACTGGAGGAGAAAGTACAAACTTTATTTGATACAGTTCTTGGATCGCAAGGGCTGCAGATAAAGTTAGCAGCGGTGGAGAGGACTGTAAGGAATGGCACTGTGCCTGGCATTGTGAGTTAGTGATACTTCTGGTAGTTCTTCAAACACAAAACTATTACCGTCCTCCCCCAATCCTCACCTCCCCTCCTTCTTTAATTTATTTATTGCCAATTGTCTGACAATGTGTGCTGTCTTGATATTACTATCATATAGATAATAGAAAGTTGGCTAAATTAATCCTTTTCCTGTCGTCATTATTGTCCTTAAATGTGTGCTGTGTATTATGCTGATGGAGCCCATGATAGCTCTGATTGTTGTTTCTGAAGCTGTTTCTAATGTCAAACATAGATCTTCTATACATTTTTATTTTGTATTATCTGTATGGTTAGAAGTTGGTATGATTGATGATCTTAACTTACACACTGAAGATCATTGTTTTTCTCCAGGTATTAAAGTTCACATTGTTGAGAAGCACCTTTTGAAAGGTATTCTACTGGGGAGTATACAATGCTGTACAATGTATTGTCATATTGTTTATTTATGACTTTTCTTCCCTTTAAAATTAAATATTTATTGATGCTACCCATGACAGATTAAATATTTCTTGGGGTGGGGTGTTACTGAGTCCACTTGGTGCATTGGCCACTAACTGGCCTATTGTACCAGCACCAGGTGACAGATGATGAGTGTGGAGCAGTCGGTGGAATGAGAATTGGCAAGGGAAACCGAAGTGTCTAGAGAAAACCTGTGCCAATGCCACTTTGTCCACCAAAAATCGCATATGACCTGATGTGGGCTTGAACCTGGGCTGCCACGATGGGAACCTAGTGACTAACCACCTGAGCTATGACACAGCCCAAATTAAATATTACTGTAATGTAAGCCTTAGGTTTGACTGTTTCTTCTGGGTACTTCAGAAAGCATGAATTTCCTCCTTGGTGTCTGGCAAATTAAAATTTTTTATTGATCAGAATAAATACGTATTTTTTAGACATTTCAGGTAATTTAAATCAGATTGTTTTTATGATAGTCTTTTTTTTACTTTAAACTTTTTGAAACAGCCATTGAGTCTGAAAGAATTTGTTGGCTCAAATATGTCAACAGAAGTCTAAGATCTCAGCCTAAGCAATTTTGGTAGTATATGTCTTGATTTAGGAAAGAAGATACTTATTTAATATAGCTTGAAATCAGTGGAACCATTTTTAATAAACCTTGTGATATTGCTGAGTGATTTACAGAAAGTTTTTAAGCTGTTCGTTGTAGTTTCTGTTTTGGACCTTTTTCTTCCCTTAATTAGTATATGGAAGTTTTATCTAACTCCCATCTCAGACTCTAGTCTTCAGAATGCTGTTAAACTACTGCAGCCTTTGAAATCAGCCAGGCTTGATGGTATACCGAGTTTTGTTATAAAGAGATATTCTAAAATATTGTACCTGCTTTCAGTTTCATCTTTAATCGTAGCTTATCTCAGAACAGTTTCCCTGAATTGTGGAATCAAAGAGTGATTATCTGTGTTTTCAAAGAAAGGCAGAAGTTCCTCTGTTGATAATTATAAGTCCATGCCTGTTCTTAATAATATCTGTAAATGTTTCATATTTATTATACCGCAATTCCCGCTGTTTTGAATCTAGGCTCAACTCTTCCCAACGTGATTTCACCAAATGGAAATCTGCTGTTACAATTTTAGTCAGTGTTCTTTAATTTTGTATCCCTTTAGTTTTTTTTTAAATATTTCTGTTTATATTGATTGCAGCAAAGCTCGCAAAATAATTCCTCATGCACTGATTTTCATAAACTTAATAATTATGGATTGTGTCACTTAGACTGAGTTTATAGTTTCGTAACAAACAGAAAGACTTTTGTTTCTATTCCTGGTGTATCTCATCACCATTTGCTGTATTTTCAAGCTTACCTCAAGGGTTAGATTTGGAGCTGTTGCTTCTTAACATTTTTATTAATGATTTATGAGTATGTGATTTAATTATTACATTCAGACTGTCTTATTTTTGCTTATGGCCTTAAAGTTTATTCTGTAGTGATTGTTTACTTGTACAGTCAGATATTGGTCATGTATATGATCTGTATTTAGCTAAGTATATCACGCCTAACCTTAGTAAAATTAGGATAATTTCTTTCACCAGGAAGAAGAGCATACTAAATTATCAATATTGATAATTTTCTTACATTGCTAAGTTATGATACTAAAGTCTTTATATTCATATTGATTGTAAACTTAATTTTCATCATCAGGTTGATCTTTTTTTCACATGAGATGAAAGTACTAATGCTGATTTGCACTGTTATGTTTTCCTTTACCCATGTAGACAGCTAATTGATGCTGTATTTTGCTTGTGTCAAATCTAAGTCTTAGCAGGTTTAAAGAAAGTATCCAATAAAAATGATGCAAGAACCATAATAAAGCAAGAGGACTCTGCTGTAGGTATGACTTAAATCCATTAAAACCACCAAAGAGTCATTAGAACACCTAAAAAAAGGCTCCAGTGTTTCACTGACTGAACTGATAGTGGTCGTTATTTGAACTTGGTGTATATGTGCAGTTACTTCCTTTCTTGTAGCAGGAGCAGCCATGTGATGCTGACATCTCTGCTTGGTTGGCTTATCATCTTGTCTCCCATTTTGATGAATATTGACTCTCTCAGTTTTCTAGTATTGCTGTTTTCTTATTTGTGAATAGTTTCTGTCTTACTGTACTCTGCTCTATATACCATCTCCCATTTTGGTGTCACATTTATGGTGAGTGATTGTGGTGTGAAGTGCTATACTTCTCTCTCTTTTATATCTCTTTCTGCATCATCATGGGTGGCTTTGCAGTTCTTAGTTTCCTATATCTCATTTATTGGTTTTGTTTGTGGGACCAAATTGTGTAGTGTTGTACATGATCTAAATGCTGTACATATTCTGAATTCTTGTGAAGAAGTGACTGGTGGATTTTGCGAGTGCCAACAGGTGATTTCAGTCTCGTATTCTAGTTCTTTCTTAATTCTAATTTGCTATTTTCTCTGTTCTTACCTACCACTGATGATGATATTTCACATTCAACAGACACCTCTCTTTGGAATATATTATATTCTTGTCTCCCACTGATGATATTTGACATAATATAAATGCTACTTAGAAATTCTTTGGTTGTCCAGTGAACAAGACCAGGTCCATTTAATGGGGCAGTTGAGTATGATCGTCCCTTGCCCCCTTACCCAACATCCAGTTTGTGAAACAGTGTGTATTCTGAATGTACCCAAGACAGTGGTTAATGTTCAGCATAATTTTTGTATAGTGATACCTCCCTTTCTGTAAAGTATGAATCTTGGAAGTTATTAGCATAAATTTAATGGGCACAAAGAGAGAAACAGTTATTGCAGAGGGCTGAAAAAGAAAAGATCAATGTTTTGAACTAGATGCAAAAAGATTAAAAAAATATACTGTATACAGTCAACATAATTGTGGAAATGATGTTTTAGAGTCAGTGAATACTCCTTAATGTAGTACAGGTTATAGTAAATAAACAAAGTTTATGCTCATAATTAGTTTCTCTAGGGAAAGAAGTAACTTGTATTATTAATATTGAGCTTCATAAAGTCAGCAGTGCAATAAACTTGGCACGGTTCTTGCTCCTGCTCCTGTGAATGCCTCTGTTTCTCTGCATCATGAAGAATTAATTGTTGTTATGTCATGGTTCACTGAAATATCTGCAGTCTTCCTCAGTTATTTGTAAAATGCTTTTAGAATGACAGGATAGATTGTTCATTGGGGCTTATTATGAAGTTCATATTTCATTACTACGTGTTCTTTATCTAATTCTTGGAACAATATTTTTATATATTAATACCATACAGTGTCATTTATGCAGTTTGTGTAATAGTAACTTACACTATGTCTTTATTGTATTCAATGTCCAACCAGTTTTGAGTTTCTGTTTGTTTTTTGTTTGTTAAAGGTTAGACCTCTAGGGAGGAGAGTAACAGCTCTAAACATGAGGGTGAGTAGTGGCTGGCACTGGATTTATATACTTTTATCAGGTTATTGTTGAAGTTCGGCATTACTAATATCTAACTTTTTACAGGTTGCTCTACTGGAGCGTCAAGTGCGCCAGTTGCGCACACTACTCACTACTAATGAATGTGCCAGTAATCCATGTCAAAATGGTGGAACATGCATTGACAGTTATAATGGATTCTTTTGCAAGTGTCCCAGCAATTGGGAGGTAAGGTAGTGTTGAAGTTGTAGAGGAGGAGGCTGTGGGCCCAAATATTTTTTAGATGAGTTGTACTGTTTATGACAGGTAATTTTGGATAACTTGAACTTATAGACACAGAATTGAATCCTAAGTTTCCGAAACTTGGAAGGTGAGCAGAATCTTCCTTTCTGAATTTTTTGTGGCATTAGGGTATGAAAGAAACCATTCATATGATCAGATATATATATATATATAAGATATTTGAAAGAGTGCTGTTTGCAAGACTTTGTCATCATCTGACTAACAATAACGTGTTGGCGAGCGAACAGTTTGGATTTCGACCTGAGTTAGTTATAATACCAGTTCCTCAATTCAGGTCTTCTAATCAGTAGGAAATAATGAATACTGAGGATAATATAGTTTCCATACTCAGAAAGTTAAAAATTTCAACTGTTCGGTTCATCTCTTTGGACTTGGTGGCCTTGGGGTATGGTACTGACTCTCTTTCCAAGGGTATAGAGTTTATTCCTGATCAGATCTTACAACTTTTGCTTGCAGATTACCTTTACCTCCACCAGAGAGAACGCTTTGGTAACCAAAACCGATGTAGATATTATCATGAACTTAAATTGCTCTTAGATTAAAACCTTTACCTCCACCAAAGAGAACTATTCGGTAACCAGAACTGAAGTAGATATTATAATGAACTTAAAATGATAACTTTGCATTCACGTGAAGAAGAGATTAT
This sequence comes from Cryptotermes secundus, assembly GCF_002891405.2. Lineage (NCBI taxonomy): Eukaryota > Metazoa > Arthropoda > Insecta > Blattodea > Kalotermitidae > Cryptotermes > Cryptotermes secundus. The sequence goes on along the minus strand of NW_019735564.1, from coordinate 1,081,737 downwards.
CAAGGTTCATGCATTGACTATTAGTTCTAGTTGAAGCTCTCCACTTGTGCTGTGAAAAGAACTGCCAGTACAGAAAAATTCCATCTGAAGTGGTTTTCAGCATTATCAGATGTGTTTAAAAGTTTCATATTCAGATTTGCATATAAAGTGTTGATCAGAATTATTATGTATGAACAAGAATTAATTCTCATCATAAATTTTGTAAAGGCAATTATACCATTTGCAAATTAAGTATTCTTACTTTAACTTCACTGCAGTACAAATGTTAATGACTAAATGGGCCTCCATATGGCTCTGTATTTTTTCATCTATCGAACTTTTATTAAGACCTTCACATCATATTAGCCCTTTATTAGAATATGATCTCTGCTTCAGTACTTTGTAGTCTAAATTTGTTACATAGCAGAATATTTACTTGGAACATAAATATGAGTTACAAAACTGTGAAGGTACATGGATGTTACAATACTATTTTTATGATATGAAATTTCTTTAAAAATTACACACATTTTATATAAAGGTAAAAGGTAATGCTGTCCCTGTAATGGGCTGTGAAGGTCCATAAAGGTGTGAGAGTTTGAGGCTCCCACATCTTCTAGACAGTTAGCTCATAGATGGTGGTAGCACTGGCCAACCTTTACCCTCCAGGAAAATTTCTGGTACTCATTTCTGTTAGAGGCTGAGTTGACTCCAGGGCCCTAGTGCAACTGGAAGGATTAGGTCAATTGAAAAACCCAATGACCTCATCGTGATTTGAACCTGTGACCTTACGGCTTGTAGCATAGTGCCTCAACCAACTATGCTACTATTGGACCATGAGTTTTATATATACTGGACAATATTTTTTATGTAATTTCATATGGCCCAGCATCAAATAGAAAGTATACTGTGAGTACCAGACATTGTAACTGAAATTATAGGAACTATATTTCTCTTCAACATCCTAATTATATTTCAGTTTTATGTATTGACAGATCTTTGAAATACACACGACTTTAGTTTAAGCTGTTCCTGTGTAAAATGGGGCTGAACATCATAGTGACTATGAAATGCACATTTACTGTTTTATTTAATTTTAATAGTGGGGTAAACCTAACACCTACCGGCATGGGTGTTAACAGCATAAATTCCGTTCTATGGTTCATGCAACAAGCCTTAGTTTCAGCAAGAAGTCATTCACAGAAGGTGGGAATATTAATTTTTGCTTGACTGGAGGTTCTATGTGATTTTATCATAAAAGTTTGAAATCATAGTGTAGAAGCTGTCATTAGGTATTTAAAACATTGTGGTAAATCAAATTTAGTTGGTCATATAGAGGAAAATTTGCTATGGCAAGATAAGGAGAAAGTTGAAATCAAAGCTGCTTCATCTCCTTCAGAGTTTGATCCAAGGATTTTGCACTTACAAATGTATTTCAGTATGTACTTACTGAACTTATAATGTAAAATGATGATGAGGATCTTGCAGAATTTGAATGAATCTTAGTAAGAATAATATGAGGCCTATCTAGAAAGTAACCTCTGGTGAGGTGTAAACAAAACAAGCAATGAGAAAGAAATTTATAACATACAAAATTCCTACATACTTTTACATTAGTTGCTTAAAAAGGTTACTTTCCAAATAGCCCTAATGTTTTATATGCATTTTGCCAGGTGGATATGGCCCCAACCATAAATTTGTAATTACAAATTTGAGGGTTGTCTTACACATCATTATATATGGTAGTGATTTATATCTCTACAGGGTTTGCTGTGCAGTGTAGATGTGAATGAGTGTGCACATTTTGCTGGAACAGATCTCGGTTGCCAAAATGGGGCAACATGCATCAATAAGCCTGGCACCTATGAGTAAGTAATGGTTGCATAAACATTTTGTGTACTACATAAGGAGATATCAAATTTATGGTTTTGTCATGTATGTATGTTTATATACTTTTGAACCAACGATTGAGTTTTGTCTTTATTCATGTGTGAATAAGGAATTTTAAATCTCCAGATACTCTAGGATTAGTGGCTGGGTTTTAACTCAGGAGTAACCATTATACCTAAATTATGATATATTAAATCTCGTGATATTATGGGGCTAATGGGCAGGGAATAATGGTATTATTATTGCAAAAGTGCAGTGCTGGGTGCTTTATCAGTTTTACTACAGTCATATGCTGATGCAGTAATGTAGTGTGTTGCCAGTAAGGGTTAATGAATATCAGCTCTACACATACATCATGTCAGTAGAAGGCCATTCCTCATGTGTATTTTGTAATTCCTTATCATCAGCAATGGTTTTGTTAGTGTTTGTTTTGTTCAGGATTATGCTCTTTGGGCCAACACCTTATTTAGACAAAATTATTTGGGATCCTCAGTTTTGATTTTTGTGTTATAGATCAAGTGCTAATCAAATATTCTGCATCCATCAGATAGTGGACAAGGAAATGGAGTTCGTTGGGATAGTAAGTCATCTATTTGTAGCCTTTAAAAAAGTCTATGATTCAGGTAGGAACAGAGGTTGAAATGACTTTTCAGATGTATGTAGGCACTTCAGATCAGCAGAAAAGCTGGGGGGGGTAGGAAATTATTACAGAGAAGGCTTGTGAATTCATTCCTACCTGTATTATTCATGAGAATAATATATAGTTATTATGTCTTAAGGTACTGGAAATATCTTCCTGAGAAAGTTCTCTGGAACTACATATGTGGCATACATATGTGTCTAACCTATTTCTAGCTTTGAGTAGGAGAGAAGTATTGTATAACATTCTCGCTGACTTTAGTGTACCCATGAAACTTGTGAAGTTTATTAAAGTGTATTTAAAAGAAAATTATAGTAAAGTAAAAATCTGTCTGACATTTCTTCTTCAGATTGTTTTGAAACAAGGACATGTATTTATGTATATAATTTACACATTAAATTTGTGATATAACCTCTGAGATTCACACAGTCATCATGTCTGTAATTGTTGACATACACAAACAGTTGTTTATGCATAAATGTTTGTTTATATATATGAGCTCTTTCTGTACATAATTGCACATGTGAAGCTCCAGCATTAATTATGGTCAGACTGAATGCTAAGTGTGCATTTTGTTCCTCTACCATGTTGTAACAGAAGTTACATGTTGTGATGGCTTGCTCAAAGCATTCAGATATGGAACCAGAAAAATTTGTGTAATTCAGTCAACAGTAGAACTTTGGTTACTCAGTGGCAAAGGTCTCAGTAATCATGGTAACAGTGGAACTGTTGAAGACATTGATTCCTATGCAGCATGTAAAAACAAGTTTCTGTTACAGCAGATAGGTATTTATTATTATTATTATTGGAGGGGGTGGGTTTCCCCATGCACCGTGATCAGTGGTCTATTGTACGTCCCCCTGTGATATTCTACCAGTCTCTATACCATACCGGTACTGGTGTGTAACATCAGTCCCTACTCAGCCAGCGAGTTCGGCCTCTACTGGCTCAGCGGTATCTAGATGCTTCCCTCATCTACCAGAGGCGTTAGAGACTATTGTTGGGTGGGAAATGTCCTTATGAATTTGGCTCAGAGGCCTCCTTGAGACATGAGGTTCTTTTACATGCCGTAAAGCTACGACATGGGACCCACCGCTTAAAGTCCCTCCCAGAGGACTTGTTCCCTGAATTTTTCTGCCCTTAAAAATTCCACGACCTCCGCCGTGTTTGAACCCGCATACCTTGAGTCACGCGGTGGGAACATTACTCCTAGACTACGGAGGCCGCTTCAGCAGATAGGTAAATATTATTCTTACAACAATGGAAAGGCCATTTTCATGACAGCAGAGAAATCATCTGTTTGACTTAATGTCCTGTATTCGGTACACCAAGAGCTACCTCAGGAGGATTACTAGAAGATTACTAGAGATTATTGGAGATGAGAATCCAGGAGACAGAATATGAAAGAAGACAGAATACAACAGAAGACAAACAGAAATCATAAGAAGAAGTCAGGAGAGAAGTCTTTATTTTATGTGGTATAGTTACAATGTTGTATTTGTTTGTAGTTACAAATTGTTATAACAACAATAAGATGGCATTACAACAATTGTAGTTCCACCTGCTGAATATCCAATAAATTGATTCATCTGATCCAGAACCCATTAATTATTTGTTTTGGTACCAGGACACATGTCAATATTTTTCATGGATCTGTAATATCACATTTCCTTGAGAGGAAAATATGTGCCACTAGCATTGCTTCCATCTCTCAAGTTTGCATGGTGGATTCTGCATTTCCAGGGATAATTTGTAGCCTACTGCGGTAGTGTAGACTCTTGAAACAGCATGTACATCAGATGTGAGTCAGGCAGTTGATGTTCAGTTATTGCCACAAACATACAAAGAATCAGTGCTATACTTCATCACGTGGAAAACAGTTGTATTTTGTGTGAATACCCTGTTCTTCTGATATAAAATGGTTCATTATGTTTTTGTGTTGCAAGGTGTGTGTGTGCTAGTGGCTGGTATGGTGTCCACTGTGTGCGGCGCTCAGATGACTGTATGAGCTCCACATCTGAAGAGCTGTGTGGCCATGGGACATGTGTTAGCATAAAGACCACTGGAAGCAGAAACTACAAGTGTATCTGTGATCAGGTGAGCTGATTGAACATGTTGAGTGAACACATGACCATGCCATATGGGTTTGTGGGAAATATAAGCTGCAGGTGTGTATGCACCAAGTGATGTATGCACCAAGTGACTTGCTAAGCTGTTGGAAGATGAGATGAAAGAGGATTTTAAGGATGTGATGGCATATGAATGGTGGTACCAGTGAATCAGGAAAATGTTAAAAATTTTGTTTTTATATGCTGCTATAGTTCCTCTGGTCTAAACCTCATACTTCCATCTGTGGCTTGGAGATGGTCTGTATTGCTGTTTAGAAAAGATGCTACCACTGTGCTTAATGAGCATGCCACAAGACCAAATTGATTTTATAATCTATGCTTCTTCAGTCTCTTTCTCTCATGATGTCATGGATTATGGAAGGTTTGATATACTAGGAAAATTCATAACATTTACGATCATGACAGGGATCTTGTATCAGTTCAATATACACTAGAGAGAAATATAAAAATACATATAAATTAAAATTCCACTATTCATTATTGTTAGTGAGTTCACTGTTTTTCCTCCCAGTTCATTTAACATTCTCTAACTACTTTCCTTTCCTCATATCTGTTAACATATACTCCAAAATCATAATCATCCCTTGAATGATTCTCAAACTACCTATTGTAGTTTCCACTTACTGTATGGCCATTTCTTTGTGACTTTACTTCAGAGGATGGCATTAGGAAGGCCACGGAAAACCTGGGAGAATGAAATCAGAGTCCGGTCTGTAGTGATGATATTAATGTATTAGAGCAGGGGTCTCCAAACTTTTCGAATCGCGGGCAACATTAGGTAATTCAGTACTTTCTTCGGGCCGGATAAAATGAGAAATGAATAACTCTAGGAAACGTTCTGGAAACATCCTTTGTAGGCTGGGAAGGGTAACTGATAGCCTTACCACGCCGGCCGCCGTAGAATGGACTAAAGTTCCGGTAGCCTTATCAACATTCCTCACTACCAATTCTTGGAACAGTTAGAGCAAAACTGGGCATAAGTAGCCTTTAATACAAAAATGGTAATAAGTACAACACCGGCGGTGATGATGATCTGTTACAATTACACTGCACCACCGCAAGAAGTCTTGTGCACAAGACGGCCTTTACTGAACTGCTCGCGCTACCTACATTGCCACGAAGTGACACTGCCGATTGAGGCCGAACAAGTACGAAGAAATACCGCGCAGTATACGGTCCCGAATTAGTAAAATTGTGAATAATATTAATATTAGCATAATATGGAATATCAATATACAGTAGAACTTGGTTATAACGTCATCAAAGGGACCTAAAAATAGTGTCATTATAAACGAATGTCGTTGTAACCGAAATGGGCACTTCCACAGTAGCCTTATGTTAGTCACATAAAAATCTACCAAAAACCGAGTTAAAATGTTGCATTTTTTTTAGTGAAATACGTAGTTAAGTACAGACTAACGTAACATTAACGTGGAATTGCCCAAATGTGTAATATCAAAGACATATTACAGCGCTTTTCACTGACAATACACACAGTATTTCACGAATCACTTTAACTTTCTCTTCAATGCTTAAAACTTTCATTTTCATTACCATGTTTTCGCTACTGCACTTCTCTGGGTTTAGGCAGGAACACTATAGGGTAAGTAGACAATGTGAGGTCCTGTTAGACGAGATTCTAGGAAAGGAATGCAGTTAACAACCTGCCGCGTCCTCTTGCACTATTCACGCAGTCCCACCCCACACCCTTGTTTTCGCATAAAACCCACGCTCCTCTTGCAGCCCGCGGTCGTATTCTTCCAGGACAGTCACGTCAGCAAGTAGAGAAAGTGAGGGTGGGCAGACACATCGAACTTTTCCCACGATATCAGAGAAATTCAGGAATGAAAATGACGTTACATACGAGGTTGATGCATTTGTGCATGTCGTACTAAGCAAGGTATAAAAACAGTTGCTTTATGAGGAATTAGTTCGTACCATTGAATATTTGATGCAATAGACAAGGTGTCGCAGAAACCGATGTTGCTATAACCAAGTTTTACTATATTTTAAACACAATCTTAATTAATGAATTTGAAATCTATGAATAAGTATTCTTTTACCAGTACTATTTGGAAAATTAGTTCAATTGGCGCATTTCTGTACAATTGGGCCAGATAAAATCACATCGTGGGCCGGATGTGGCCTGTGGGCTGTATTTCGGAGACCCTTGTATTAGAGGATAACAAACACCATTGAACAACACAGAAGCTCTGTTAGACCCTAGTAAGAAGGAGGTTGGCCTAGACATAAACAGAGAAAGCAAAGTATATGTTGATGCCTCATCACCAGAATGTAGGACAAAACCATTACATAAAGATAGCCAATTGGATTTTTGAACATGTCGTAACTTTCAAGTGTCTGGGAATGACACTAACAAATCAAAATTGGATTCATGAAGAAATTAAGAACAGATTGAATGTTAGTATTCCAGTTTCAATAACTCAAGCATCAAAATACCTTTGACTATTACAGTTCAAGAATGCTCTCACATCAGTATTAGTTCCTTGTTGTGTGTGTGTACACTGACTGATCGACTTGATTTAGGCATTCTACAACTTGTATCACAGTACAACATCTCCTGTCTTACACTGTGCTGTAGGGATGGACTACTCATTCAGGGACCGGTGCCTGCGTGTGGGATGTTGATGAGTGTAGCAGCAATACACGCCCTGCCTGTTCAGTTAACCCAACTGTCCAGTGCATTAATGTTCCAGGGTCATTCTACTGTGGAGCATGTCCTCTAGGTAATCTAGCTTATAACACTTGTGTAAGATGTTGAATTGTGCATGAAGAACTGCTTCTAACTGAAATATTTGCATGGAATTACCCATGCAGGCTTATAATGTTTGTTTGCATATATCCAGGCTTCTTTTTCTATACTATTCTCATAAAAGAAGTTAAAACATAGTGTTTGGCAGTTTAATTTCCTTATAATTTTGTGTTAATTTAATCAGCATGGATGTTTCACTACCAGGTGACATGATACTGCAAGCTATGATAACATGCTATGATAAACCAAAAATTGAACTTATAATATGTAGTGATTTTAACATAAATTTTTTAGAAGAGTCAACACGTAAAACAGAGCTATTGCTGTTGCAGTCATATAATATATCTCATACATTACAGTTTCCCACTAGAATAACTGAGACCAAAAGCTCTGCAATTGATAATATTTTTACAGATAAGGCAAGGATAAATTCATATGAAGTAATCTCTGTTAGTAATGGACTATCAGATCACAATGCTCAGTGTCTAGTACTAAAAAATATAAATTTCCTGGTGAAGAAAAATGTGCAGGGAATCACAGGAAGATTAGTAAATGAAGACTAAATTGCTCAATTTCTTAACCTTTAAATGCCGAAGTGCCCTGTTTGTGCCAGTCATGAGTAAGGTCGTCGTGGCCAAAGTACCCCGTTTTGGCCAGTCTGGCATTTAAAGGCCGCTATTGGAAGCGCGCGCACACGCCGCTAGTAGAAGCGCATGCACAGTCCTAAATATTTATTTTTAAATGTAGTAATTACCAGACAGACTTGAGTAAAACCCTAATAGAGGAATTAAAATAATACCTAACTGAACAACAGCAAATAAAAATATACGTATGAGTTATGCCAAAACTGATCCACGATCCAGTAATTTTATTGCAGATTCTGCAGATAGGTATGTTAAAAATATATTGTAAAATTCGATGTACATACCTTTTTTGTTGTTACCTGCTTGATGTATATATAGGTTAAAATGAAACTACAGTATTCGATTTCACTACGAACGCACACAAAACAGATCGCGCTCTGTATCTCAGCCATGATGTAGCTGTCTGTTCATTGAAATAGAAGGGGCAGTAAGCTTTTGCAGCTCTAACGGAAGGTTTTAGCACTGAAGAAGGGACCCCTCTGGCTTTCTCTTGAATAGCCATCCTTTCATTCTTCTGACCTTCAGTCAAAGATTCGAAAATCCGAAGGGTGTAAGCAGTGCTAGCAGAAGACCAAATGATTTTATGCTTCCATCTGTTTTATGACACCACGGACTGCTAAAATTTGTCAAGTGTTACAAACAGAAATGAATTTATAATGCAGAACAACTATGTGAAGAACTGGGAAACCATTTTTGCAGTATGCATCAAAATTAAAACACACACACAAAAAAGAGTATAACACTTTGTAGTTACTATAGGATTCTGACGATGGTGTATAACACACTAGTCTAGTGGTCTAGTGACTGAGGCTAGCTCTTTCTAAGGGACCCAACAGAATAGGTGTTTTCCTTCACCTGAGGAAGGAAACAGATCCAGTTTCCGAAACGTCGTGTTTTTATAAGTTATCTTAAAAACCAGGACGATGGATAAAGTCCGAAAACCCAATATATCAGTGTGAATAACACTTTGTATTAAAATTTCAAATCTTCCGTTATAATATGCGACACTATGTCCTTTTCTGGTATAAACAAAGTTAATTCCACCCATTTATCATAAAAATTGAGCAAGATACAGCATTTTTAAACACAACGCTTACAATTGATTAAGCGCCTAACAGGAATGGACATTTAAACGCACAGTAGCAACGGGCATTTAAACGAGCACCAGTAGTGGGCATTTAAATAAACTCCAGCCAGCTCAAGCTTACCACTATTTCGAAGTCCGGCGTTTAAAGGTTAATAAAGTATCTAATGAAAAATGAAAAATGAGTCCCACCATAAAAGCTGTATAGATATAGAAGGAACCATTATGAAGTGATGAAATAATAAAATTTATATTTGTATAGGAGAATTGTAGTTAAGCATGTTATATCAACAAGTAATAAAGCTTAATTTTCTTAAAATTGCTTATAGGAAAGGGAATCGCCTTAAATGGGGAAAGTATTATGTAACCTATTATTGGACATGAAGAAACGAAGCTAAGAACAGCTAAAACCTCTGTTTGCAGGATACACTGGCAATGGATACTACTGTTCTGACATTGATGAGTGCCAGGTTAATAATGGAGGCTGCAGTCTTTCTCCACTGGTGCAGTGCATCAACACTCAGGTACAGTAATTGATCTTTGGTTTATGCCTGGCATTGCAGCAGTGCACACTTCTTTTTATATGCTGTTTCATTGAAATTGTGGCTAAGTTCTGCAAACCACATTTAAAGTTCCCAAATTTAAGGACTTCCTTGTTTAATGGGCAGTTCTTGTGGTTCCAACATAATTATTTTCTTATTAGATTCCACATTTTGTTGCTTTCCATTTTAGATATTCAAACTGATTTACTCTCAGTGAAAAACTGAATGGAAATTACACTGTACTGAAAATACAATTAATGATAAAATTAGGCACAGAGTAAACAGAGTAAGTGGATGCTACCATTCAGTAAGAAACCTTTATTGTCATGTCTGCTTGGTAAAGACCTGAGATTAAAATATATGAAAGTACAATTTTACCTGTTGTTTCTCACGATTGCAAAGTTTGGTATTTCACACCAGTCGATACACAGGTATTAGAAAGAGGGATGAAGAAAATTCTAACTTCTGAGTGGGTTGAACTAAGCAATAGTATTAAGGAAATTAACATGAAGGAAGTTCATTGACCATATGACGTTCTATCAGAAAGTTCCTGGAGTAGATCAGAAAAGAAATGCTGGCTTAACTTAGTCAGTTTTTACTGCCATCTCCTTCAAAATAGTCTCCTTGGGAAAGTATACAGTGATCCCATAGTTTTTTAACTCTTCAAAAGCACCAAGGAAGTCATTTTCCTTAATGCTGTCAACTACTGCATGTGATTTCCTTTGGATATCAGACACTGTTTCAAAACGTCCTCCATTCAGTTTCATTTTAAATTTGGGAAACAAAGCAAAATCAAAAGGGACTAAGTCCAGCTTGTAGGGAGGATGGGGAAGGATAACCATGTTGTTGTTAGTCACAAACTCTGTGGTTGTCAGGGACATGTGGGCTGGCAAATTGTCATGACGAAGGAGCCAGCTGTGTTTGCATCAAATTTCCAGTCATTTTCATTGACATTTTCTCTCAGGTGTCTTAAAACATCACAGTAAAAGTCAGAGTTGACTGTAGTGTTAGGAGGAACAAATTCATGGTGACCAATCCCCCGCATGTCAAAAAATGCAATGAGCATGCTATTTGTTGAATTCTGGACCTGCTGTGCCTTTTTTGCTCTTGATAATTGTGGGTGCTGTGATTGTTGCTTTTTTCTGGATCATAACTATAAATCCAACTTCTGTCACCCATTATGATCCTAGAGATAAAATTTGGGTTCTCATTAGCCTTCTCTCATAGCTCAAGACACACTTTTATGCATCACTGCTTTTGATCGTTTGTCAAGAGTCAGGGAACAACCTTCATGGCAGTATGGCACATGTTCAAATTTCCTGTTAAGATCTGGCAATCTCCATAACTGATCAAAACGGTGTTTGTGAGCTCATGGATTTTTCTCAATTTTTTTCAACAGTTTCTATAATTTTGTGGTGCTTGGTCACTCTGAATGTTCGTCACCTTCAGCTGACACTCAGCCAGCCTTGAAGCATGAATGACACGCAAAAACCGCTGTCTGGCTTAAGGAATATTCTCCAAAAGCCTCATGAAGCATTTCAAAGGTTTTGATAGTTGATTTACTGAGCTTCATGCAAAACTTGATGCAGACACGTTGCTCAATTTTGCTATCCATCACAGACGAAAGGAAAAATAAAGCCAAAAAGTACTTAAAACAATACATGTTCACAGCTGGTGTTTTGTGGCAGACTATGCTTTAGGCTTGCAAAAGTGTGACCTTGGCCTCCCTTCTCATCTTTCAACAAGGCAATTACAAAAATAACAGTCTGGGAACTTTCTGATAGCACGTTGTATTAATAGGGTAATTAAATCATAGAGCTTTGGGCAGATTATACAAAATATTATTAGGGAGGTATAGCAAGCGGCCACTTGGGTCATGCAAGTTGATTTTAGTAGTACTTCGGCTAATGTGTATTTTAGATATACATCTAATCGGAATTTTGCATGTGGTAAAACCTTTTCTGACTGAGGATCTTTGTGTTTTTCCTCAGTTCTTTCAACTTCACCACACATCATCATCCTATCATCTTATTCACTGTTAAATAATATGAGGGTTGGAACTTTAATAGTGGCAACACTGCTGCAGAGATGCCATGCATTGGAACCAAATAATGTCACTTATACCACACGTTAGTTACATACCTACCTTACCTCACAGCAAATGGAATCTCCCTTCCCACATCACGCGCATGCGCAGTGACAAGAACAGGTTAGCTGACAGTCTAATGTAGTGTTGTCACGATGTTTTCGAAACAGGAACAACGAAGTTGTATAAAGATTGAATGTGCCAGAGGCCGTACAGCACGACAGTGTCATCAAGGTCTTCAAGAGGCTTGCGGGGAATCTGCATTGCCTTACAGAACAGTGGTAAGGTGGGTAAAAGCCTTCAACGAGGGATGCCAAAATGTGGCAGACATGCGTTGGCCATGTCATCCTAGTGTCAGTGAAGCAGAAGCGTATGCTCTTTCTGCGTTACTGGAGAGTGATCAATGCCATACGATTCGTGAGCTGGCCCGAGAGATAGGATTAGAGCATACGACTGTGCTTCACATTCTGAAGGAACACCTGGGCATGAGAAAAATTGCATCATGATGGGTTCCACATGATTTGACGGAAATGCAGAAATGGCTACGATACAACATTGCTCGTAACCACTTGGAGCGCTATGAGTGCGAAGGAGAGGCTTTTTTATGCCATATCATTACGCTGTATGAGACATGGGCCAAATCGTATGAGCCACAAATGAAACGCCAGTCGAACGAATGGCATTATTATGGGTCACCACAAAAATCAAAACTTTGTCAGAACCCCAGCAATGTGAAAGTTATGGTGGTTCTTGTGTATGACTGTGATGGTGTTATCCTAATGCATACTGTTTCCCGACAGCAGACCATCAATGCGCAGAATTACTGTTCATTTTTGAAACACAACCTGCGACCCGCTTTGAGAAAGAAGCAACGACACTCTCTGCAGAACCTACCCATCATTTTGCAGGACAGTGCTCGGCTGCATGCATTGCAGGCTGTGGCTGATTTGTTCGATTGATGGGGCTGGGAAGTGCTGTACCATCCACCATACTCCCTGGACATAAGCCCTTGTGACTTTGACTTGATTCCTAAGATGAAGGAACCACTTCATGGCATTCGCTTTAGAACTGTTCCAGAGATTCTTCAGGCAGTAGACTGCTCCATTCGAACTATCAACACAACAGGCGCTGCTAAAGGTATCCTACGACTTCCACATCACTGGCAACGTGTTGTACACAATGCTGGTGACTACATTGAAGGACAATAAAACTTTGAAACATGTATCTATTTTGTATCAGTTGTAAATAAATAGTTGCCAGTATTAAAGTTCCAACCCTCGTATATGAAAAAGTCCAGAGCATTGTCAGGAGGGTAACATTACAAGTGACCTTAAAAATATGTTTTGATGTGGACTAAAAATTGATAACCTTTGTGATGATAATGATGAACCTGTGAGTTCTGTGATAAGATATTCCTACATTGGACAAGTGAACTCATGGCTTTCTCTGAAGATTTAGTATGGAGTAGAGCACTGTGGAATGCTTTTCTAGTCATAACCACAATTTTTCATATGTGGAAGAATCTGTCTGTTGAGCACTGATGACTACTTTGATGAATGACCGTTGGAGGCAGCACCATATCTACTGTGTTGTACTGTGTTGTAAGGGTCATCTGAAGTACAGTACTGTCTAACAACTTGAGCTAAAGTAAGAACACTTTTCCTGGCATTGCCATGGTAGCTTGGAAGGCCTATTTGGAATTTTGTAGAAAGGGACTGTATTGTCAAGGCCATGGTATATACTAAACTGCTTGCAAGAGTTGATATAGCCCTAGAAGGGATGCATGAGGGAAGATAGATAGAAAAGAATTGGAAAGATTGAAACATAGATACAAGAGGAGGTCTTTTGGAAGACTAGAGAGATTAAGGGAAGCTTTATCATAAGAAAAGCCACCATTGCAGGAACACAAATGAATAATGATTATAAATGAGTGAGGATATAGAAAACTGAATAAGGAAAGAGTGGACAGAGCTGGAAGAGGAGCTCTTATTGGAGGAGGCTTTGTCATAAGAGAAACCATTTTAGGAACTTATATGAACAGTGATGGTCAGAATAGCGAAATAATGGAAAGAGATATAAGAAGAGTTCTAATTAGAAAATAGAGAAGACTGGAGGAGACTTTGTTGTCATGAAATCCACTTTGGTGGGAATATAAGTGGCTGATAATATACATAATAGAGTTTGGAAAGAACAGACAAGATACAAGGGGAGCTTTTATTGGAGGACAGAGAAATTACAAGGGGCTTTGTTACAAGGAAACCCACTGTTTTGGGAACAACTTTGGATGATGATGCTAATGATCATGATATGACCACAATGATGACAGTGGTGACATTTGATGTATTTACTTCATCCAACCATTCAAATAAGCAGTGAGACCTTGTGATAATGTTTAGTGGCTATAACAGTGAACTTCTAGTTTGCTCCCAGTTTTCTTCCAGTATATCTACCATTTCTTGTTGATAATATTCATAGCAGTACCACTAGGTGTCCACTAAATTTATGCATGGTTTCTGAATATTGTTTTTTTAGAAACCCATCAAGATGTTGTTTCTGTTTGTCTGACCCTTGGTGCAATTACAGATATGAATATTATAGACATTAGTGAACAGTTGTTTTGGCACTTGATATGAACGTTCAAAGCTTTCCAGTCCTGCTATTTTTCAACTTTTAAACAGCATGTAATGTGCCAAGGAACACCCACAGAAGTTTTCTCTTTCCAGATTTCTAAGCATTTTGAGCTCGTTGAAAGTTTGTATAAATAGGGACTAAACCATGAAATTTTTATGATGACAAGTTGCAGTCACATCTATGGGTAGTGTGAGTAATATTTAAACTCTTCAAGGCAGTGGTCATGTATGCTGAATTTTATCTGAGTGACATGCTTTTGCTGCAGCGAAGTACATAAACTGGATTCAAACTTTGATGTCCTATAATGCTGGATTAATTTATTCTTTATTTTCTGTGAACTTATCAATAAGGTTCCTTCTCTCAGGAAATAATTTGAACTGTGTTAGTTTTTAAGGAATGCTGTATTTTGGGATGTAATGCCTTGTAGCTTGGCAGAAATTTACTCCCTTCATTTTCAGGGTTGAAGAGAAAGCCAAGCAAGAAACAAGCACTCAGTATATTAGTTCATATTTTGAAGACCGTGTATCATAAATATAACCGTTTGGATCTCTTGTCTATTCTCAGAGCCTTTTGGTTGCATAATAAGGTCCTTGCAATATACATGATTTTCCACGTGTAAGAATATTTTTGAATTCCTTAAGGATAGAAATTTGGGTGTCAGTTTTAGGACTGATTGTAAATTGAAGTATATAAATAATTTGTCAGGTAATGAACATAAAAGAGTTGCTAAAATATTCAGCACTGGGGAAATCACCACAGTGCTTATTGATATATGGGGTGGGGGTTAAAAATCTGCAAGATCTAACCACCTAACATTCTAATAAGGAACACGTGATACATACATACATACATTAGCGTTTCAGAGTATTCATAAGTGTGCAACCGGTACTGAATATAAAACTTGTCAAACAACAGTCACAAGAAAATCACAGATAAAATTGATTGATGAATACATTTAATACATGCTAATCGAACATGTTTATTGTGTTGATGTTGGCCTCTCATCATCATCATCATCATCATCATCATCATCATCATCATCATCACCATGATTATTGTTGTTGTTGTTGTTGTTGTTGTTGTTATTGTTATTATTATTATTATTATTATTATTATTTCCGTTCTGACAGGGCGTCTGTAAATAAGACACGTGGTGGCGGAGTTCTCACTGCCCTATCCTCCAAAATTCGCTCTTGTAAACGCAGATACGATTTAGAATCTTGCGATGAATGTGTATGGGTTGAAATCCCCACTTCAGACGGCCTCAACTTTCTCATTGGAAATCATTACTTTCCTCCTGACGCTAATCCTGAAAACATTGCTAATTACTTTCGTTTTTTAGAAAACAATCTGGATACCCATAATTTTCGAGTAATTATGGTTGGGGATTTTAATGCCCCTGGTTTCGACTGGAAAAGTGGTTTAGCTCTGCCCAATTCTCATTATTACTCGAAACTTAAGGGAGATGCGATCTACACTTCCACGTGTCTACTAAATCTTAATCAGTGCATTGATAATGTCAGCGGCAGCAATCTACTTGATTTAATTTTTTCTAACTTAAGCGAC
>NW_019735564.1:1032934-1065264 GCF_002891405.2 Cryptotermes secundus | reverse complement strand
ATTCAAGTTTATTTTGGCTCTAAATTCTGCCCTTCTGTCCTGGAAATTGTTGGTCTCCGAGTTCCTGCTCGGTATATCAGAGATTTTGCATTGTTCAATATTTGCCCTTCATTTAAGAATTGTCCCTCTGCTAGATGCGCAGCAGCTGCTAATGTTGTCTGCAGGGAGGTTGACGTATTCGGAGCCAGGAATGTTCTACCCAAACATATTTTAAATACAGTATAACTGTTAGTATTTATATTATTAGTATATTATTAGTATAGTAACTGTTAGTATTTATATAGTATTTATATTATATATTATTATATAAAGCAAAATGAATTACGTAATTTTCCTCAGAAAATCTATACTATTTAATTCTTAATTAAATATTAATGTTTCATTCCTCTATTCGTAATAGCACTTAGTTTAATGATAATGGAATTATTATTACTGTTATAATTATCGCTTATTTGTTTGTTTACTTTTACATTTATTCGTTATTATTTCTTCCAATTACTTAACTGTATTTTGTATTTGACTTCTAATAAGTTTGTATGTAATGTAATTCAGTCATCTACACTGTGCTGAGTCTGTAATTGGCCTTGCGGCTGTTGACTCGGCACATTAATAATAAAGAATTGAATTGAAGAATTGAATTGAATTGCAGGGCTCCCGTGTATGTGGTCAGTGTCCTCCAGGCTATCAGGGAGATGGACAAGTGTGTACCTTCCGTGGGGTCTGTGCAATTGACAATGGTGGCTGTCACCCACTGGCCCGCTGCCTGGACAACCCTCGTAAGTATGACCAAAACTTCTTTCCAAGCAGAACAGTTTTACAAAATGTTGTGCATGTTGTACATTTTGTACATTTTTACAGGTTTTGTAAGTCTTAACCCAATCACTGTTGTCCTAGAGACTGCTTTGTTCTGGGTGGAAATTTGAAAAGTGGGGAATGTTTTTACAGCAGTTTTGTTCTTAGTAATTTCAGTGCAGATATTAAGTAAATTAACCCTTTAAAGACTGAATTTCTTCTAAACAATATATGAAATTTCAGTTTGTACCTCACATGAAATCTCCACTACAAAGACCAATGATTCACTGCTGTTCAGGGAAACAAATGCTGTTCATTCTGAGAACCATACAAAGCACATAGATGGATTTTGTGAGCAGGATACAGAAGTATAGTATGCTCAGACACAGTGTATATATTGTAACGTGTTTTTGTTACTGAAGACGCCGTTCGGATTGTTAATTGGTTTATTTAACAACCTACAAGTTTCGGCTACAATTAATTATAACTATTATGGGTTTCCACACTTTACAAACCCTACACACAAATCTCTTCACACTGTCCTCAGTAGTCTACACGTATTCACAGTACGGGAGCTATACAAGTCTCTCTATATTACACACTCCCAATTACTTCTCTTGTGAGCCAAGCATCTGCTTCTCACGCTATCACTTCTAATCACACGTTCTGGTATTCTTCTTTCCACTACTGCTGCTATATTCCAACTGTCTTCGGCGGCTTCTGCGTTTTAACTTGCTTTGTAGGCTGCTACACTTTAACTGTCTTAGGCGGCTGCTATATCTCAGCTCACTTCATAGGCTGCTACACTTTAATTCGCTTCGTAGGCTGCTACAATTTAACTGTCTTTGGCGGCTGTGTACACTTTAACTGTCTTCGGCGGCCGCTACACATTAACTGTCTCCGGGGATGGATACACTTTAACTGTCTTCATAGGCTGTGTAGTTCCCTTATAAACCCTCAGCCGGACAACGGGAAATGCCTTGCTTCCTTGTTGCCTAGTCGCTGTGTTTGCCGATAGCCTAGCAACGCTGTTGGGAGTTGATTACAGCTACGTAGCAACTGCGGCGTCCCGTGTTACATTACCGCTGTTTACTTGCTTTGCCTAGCAACCGCTTTGCTTGGACTCGGGGTCACTTTGGCTCACTTCGGCTCCGTTCGGCACGTCACCGCTGGCCGGGGGGGGTGGTGTCCTCCATAGTGCAGCACGTCACAATATTGTCATGATTTAGGAGCATATTATACATGGTGTATGGATTGGTGAACAGATTTATTGACCACCTATACACGTCACTCAGAACTATAAGTGATTACAGTGCTATTTCTGATCACCGCAGTTCACAAATCAGCACACGCTAATTCTTCTCAGTGTTCACTAGTTATATCCTGACAACAACTTCTAACAGTGGAAATTCTTCAGCTTTGTGCCCCCATGCCATTGTTGGTTGGTCATCATCTTGCAACTGAAGTGGTTACCCCAATTCTCTACTTTATAACCACTTTGCACAGACCTAATAGAAAACACTGTTTCTGACAATAACTGTATTGTTGTAGAGGCATGTTTCCCAATCTCTTGCCTAGAAATTGGTTGCATGACACATTTGTTTATTCACCTATTCCATAGCAATGGTATACATGCTACAATATAGTAATCGTTGGGCTGCAAAGGTTACGTTTTTTTTGAAGCATATTCTTACAAGTAATTATCTTTGATACTAAAACAACTTTTGTAATATATATTGAAATAGTTCAGTATTTTTTATTATATGATCTGAGTCAGAAGTAATTACAAGAAACTGCTACATGTAGAGGTTTTTGCTGTGCTGTGTAGAAGTTCTGTACAGTGTCCAAGTTTTGCCAAGAGTAATGAAGTCAGTGATATGTCAAGACATCCAGTTAACATACAGCAGAATCACAGTTTTGCTGTGTTACCATAAATACTAGAAAGAAAGTGGTTAACAAAGTTGAGTCTGCATAAGACTATATAGGGCTTGATACTCATAATAACGAGTCAATAATTGGCTTTCTTCTCAGGTATCAGTCAGTCATATGTTGAATGCATCTGTCCCAGTGGATATGTGGGATCTGGTGTTGGCCCCGCAGGCTGTATGCCAGCATCTGGTGGTGGCAGTACAGGTGGAGGAAGTGTGAACTCATGCGATGCTATCCACTGTGTGAATGGTGCATGTGTAATAAACTTCGCTGGTCTACCGATGTGTGTGTGTCATTCTGGATACACAGGTATATATGTCTCTGAGGTCACCAGTATGACTGTGCCCCAGTAACTGTTCTTTAGTCTCTGTTCTGAGTACTGTGGTATAGTGTGCATGATCTGAAGCTTTCACAACTACATATGATTAAGTCTTCTGGGCAGTCAGCTGTGTGAAGGTAGTTTAGCAAGAAATGCAAAATGAAAGATTGCAGAAAGGTAGAAGAAATTGGAATGTTTTTGTACATTGAAAAATCCCAAATGGAAACAAAAAAGAAAAAAGAATAGTATTACTTTTGATAGTTTGACCCTTGTAGGGTTTGCGAACTTTTTTCTTCTTTCTCTAATTTTACAGTAGACCTTTTTATATGGAAATAAATGTGGTGAATTAATGAGATCAGAGTTATATGCAGAATTACTTGAACCCCAAAAAAGATTGGATTATTTGATTATAAAGCTGATATTAAGGTGTTAATACTAAGTTTTATTTTTATATCCCACTACATGTTTCAATCTGCAGAGATCATAAGGTGGTCTTTGAATACATATCTGTCATCATTGAATTGTCAGTTAAAATGGATCCTTTTTTCAACCTTCCACATATAATGTATGTTATTCATGAATATTATTGTATTTATTGATGAAAATTAAATGTGAAAAAAATGATCCATTTTAATCGAAAATTTATCTACCCGAATGTTCCAACTTCAGAAGTCGATTTTTGCACTTGTTCCATGTGAATAGGTGATAAAAAGATAAAAATAACTGTCAGACATGAGAAAGAGAAAGACAAAATGCATGTTTTATTGGTTTTCTTGTTGCAGATTTTTTATTGTGATGTCAATTTCTATAAAGTCTGTTTTTCATTTAATTTAGTATATTAATAAAATTTACTGGGATGTAGCTACTGAAATTTCAGTGTCTAAAAATTATATTCCAGCCTTACTGCATTGACAGTCAACATGCATTGTGTATCAATACTTGTGTGAAAGTCTACAGGTAAGCCATACAGCTATACTGCAACGGACAGTGATTGAAAGAGGAGGAGACTGGAGAGATAGTTGGAATGGGGAGGGGGGGAAGAGAAGACTGCAATAAGAAATGCGGACAGACACACTTATGATGGTATACTGAGAGATGGCAACTTTACTCTGAGACTGCCATCTGATTAATGCTTGCAAAAATTAACCTTTAACGTCCGAAGTGCCGCGTTCAGGCCAATGATGAGTAAGCTCGTCGTGGCCAAAGTACCCCGTTTTGGCCAGTCGGGCATTTAAACTCCGCTAGTGGAAGGGCGTGCACACACCACTAGTAGAAGCGCATGCACAGTCCTAAATTTTTATTTTTAAGTGTAGTAATTACCAGACCGACTTGAGTAAAATCCTAGTAGAGGAATTAAAATGATACCTAGGTGAACAACAACAAAAAGGTTATACATATGAGTTATGCCCAAACTCATCCACGAGCCAGTACTTTTATTGCAGATTCTGGAGATTAATGTGTTAAAAATATATAGTAAAATTCGATGTACATACCTCTTTTGTTGTTATCTGCTTGATATATATATAGGCTGAAATGAAACTACAGTATTTGATTTCACTATGAATGCACAGAAAACAGATCGCACTCTGTATCTGAGCCACGATGCAGCTGCTCTGTTCACACCCATAGAAAGGGCAATAATCTTTTGCAGCTATAACAGAAAGTCTTAGCACTGAAGAAGGGACCCCTCTAGCTGTTTCTTGAATAGCCATGCTTTCATTCTTCTGTCATTTAGTCAAAAGATTCGAAAATCTGAAGAGTGTAACAAAG
The DNA here is from genome assembly GCF_002891405.2 of Cryptotermes secundus. Taxonomy (NCBI): domain Eukaryota; kingdom Metazoa; phylum Arthropoda; class Insecta; order Blattodea; family Kalotermitidae; genus Cryptotermes; species Cryptotermes secundus. The sequence goes on along the minus strand of NW_019735564.1, from coordinate 1,060,454 downwards.
ATGTAAGGTTTTCCAGCAGAGAACCAAATGATTTTATTGCTTCCATCTGTTTCATGGCACGAGGGACTGCTAAAACTCGTCAAATGTTACAAATAGATGAATTTATAATGCAGAATAACTCTGTGAAGAACTTGGAAACCAATTTTGCAGTACACATTTAAATTAAAAGAAAAATATTGAAAATAGAGTATAACTTTTGTATAAAAATTTTCAAATCTTCCGTTGTAATATGCGACACTATGTTCATTGCTGGTACAAACAAAGTTAATTCCATCCATTTATCATAAAAATTGTGTTAGACACAGCATTTCTAAACACAATGCCTAAAATTTTTTAAGCACCCTAACAGGAACGGACATTTAAACGCAGAGTAGCAATGTGCATTTAAACGTGCACCAGCAGTGGGCATTTAAATAAACTCTGGCCAGCTCAAGCTTACCAATATTTCAAAAGCCCAGCGTTTAAAGGTTAATATGTGTGTTGCAATGTGCCGCAGAAGTAAACAAAATGAGACTAGTACTGAGTGATCATTTTCATCGTTAGCTTAATAGAAAACCTGGATATGTATGTGTTTTCTGTGCATGTTGCAGGGAGTTTATGTAATGTGCCTGTCGACCCATGTTCAAGTCAGCCTTGTCAGAATTCTGGCACTTGTGTACAGATTGGTGTCACTGGGTATCGGTGTGTTTGTACAGAAGGGTTCAGAGGTTCCAATTGTGAGGAAGAAGAACAGAGTGAGTATCTAGCACTGCATAGAATATGGTGTATTGCTTGGTACAGTGATTTTTTGTTGTAATGTCATCTGTTTTCATTCTTTAGCAATGTTTGCAACTTTAACCTTTACCATACAGGAATGTGGGACTAATCAGAAACATAATATTTGCAAATGACACAAATTTGATTTGATTGAAATTCGATAACATACGAGGGGGGACCCAAAAATAACTGGAACCGACCTGTTGCGCGCGCATGCTTTGTAGTTACGAGTTGTGCTGCTAGGTGGTGTTAGCTGGGGGTCTCCCGCGACTGTTAGTGAGCTGGCGTCAGTCTGAGTTAAGTGGTTTGTCTGTGGTGCTCTGTTGTGTGCGTTCCTGTTTCAACCCTTTGGCGATTAGTGAGATGGCCGACCAGAAGGAACAAAGAGTGTGCGTGAAATTTTGCTTTCTGTTAGGGAAAACTGCACTTCACTCTTCAAGTCGCGGCAAACATTCACGCGGTTTTCTCTTTGGTCATCTCCGAGCAAGCGAGGAACAAATTTTGCAGACACCCGTCTCATGTGCAAACCTTCGGTTAAAATTCGCTGGACCGTGCTCCATGAGATGTTCGTTTCCTCAGAAAGTTGGTCAATGGTCTTTCGACGATCTTCATAAATTTCACGCACACTCTTTGTTCCTTCTGGTCGGCCATCTCACTAATCGCCAAAGGGTTGAAACAGGAACGCACACAACAGAGCACCACAGACAAACCACTTAACTCAGACTGACGCCAGCTCACTAACAGTCGTGGGAGACCCCCAGCTAACACCACCTAGCAGCACAACTCGTAACTACAAAGCATGCGCGCGCAACAGGTCGTTTCCGGTTATTTTTGGGTCCCCTTTCGTATATGCAAGCATGCACCCTTGACATGTTTGAGTCTTGAATTTTTTTATATCATATTGAGAAAATAAATTCCTTGATCTCAATTTATTTGTTCAGATGTTCCATTCCTCTACACCTTCTTTCACTTATCTTCTTCTCTCCTGTCTGCTCTTTTTATTTGTCCATCCTGTCATCATTCTTCTCATATCCTGTGAATGGCAGGAGATACATGGGGCAATCCAAAAGTTTCCGAAATTTGAATTTTGCGCGCGAATGGTTATGAGTACATCGAAATACCGCTAGGTGTCTCCTCACACATCCTTCTTGAATCAGTGTGGCAAGCGGTGTCGAGTTGAGTGGTTGGGTTTATTGTTGGTGAACGTATTTCCATTGTTGTGTTTCCGTGAGTTTGCGGTTTTGCGATGGCTGACCTGAGAGAGCAGCGTGTCTGTATAAAGTTTTGTTTCAAACTTGGGAAAACCACTGCAGAAACGCACCAAATGTTGAAGCAAGCTTTTGGTGAAAACAGTTTAGGCCAGACACAAACTTACAACTGGTTTAAGCGTTTTAAAAATGGCTGAACATTGACTGATGATGACGATCATTCGGGATGGCCGTCAACGGGCAGAACACCAGAAAATGTCGCGAAGGTTAGGGATCTGATTCTGCAAGATCGTAGACTGACCATCCAAGACCTGTGTAACACCTTGGGACTAAGTTATGGTACATGTCAACGAATTTTGTCAGAGGAACTGAACATGAGGAGGATTGCGGCAAAGTTTGTGCCATGACTGCTGCAAAATGAACAGAAGCAGCATCGCTTGGAAGTCTGCAGAGAACTTCAGCAACAGCTTCAAGAGGATCCAGACTTTCTTTCGAAGGTTGTCACTGGTGACGAAAGTTGGGTTTATGGTTATGACCCTGAAAGCAAGCAGCATTCATCGCAATGGAAGAACCCTTCTTCACCTCGGCCCNGATGAAAATCAGGTTGAAGGGGCGAAGATTTTATACAGTTGAGGAAATTGAAGTGGAAACACAGGTGGTACTAAACACCCTAACAAAGAAAGACTTCCAGGATCCATTTGAAAAGTGGCAGAAACGCTGGGATCGATGTATGTGCTCCCANACATGAGGAGAAAACGTCCAGAGAAGTGGCGCACGAACGACTGGGTACTCCACCATGACAACGCGTGACCGCATACGACTTACATTGTGCAGGAATTTTTCGCTAAAAACAAGATGGCAGTTGTTCCCCACCCACCGTACTCGCCAGACTTAGCTCCATGCGACTTCTTTCTCTTCCCCAAGATGAAAATCAGGTTGAAGGGGCGAAGATTTTATACAGTTGAGGAAATTCAAGTGGAAACACAGACGGTACTAAACACCCTAACAAAGAAAGACTTCCAGGATCCATTTGAAAAGTGGCAGAAACGCTGGGATCGATGTATGTGCTCCCAAGGGGACTACTTTGAAGGTAATGGTGCAGAATAAGATCTAGGGAAGATGTAATAGTTTATATTAATATATTTCGGGAACTTTTGGATTGCACCACGTAATTTGGTTTGTTCCCATATCCTAGCAGTGGTAAGTGATTACTTGTTTGCCCTGTATCATAGCAGTGGTGCGTTGCTATTGCCTTGAGCTTGACAGGAACTGGCTGTTTCTTATGAGTACATGTTTGGTTAAAAATTTATCAGATTCCTCACATGGAGTATGTTATATTTTATTCTCACTCCTAGTTTTTGGAGGTGGCAACTAGATTTATAGGAAATTTGTAGAAGCAGAATGTGGGAGTGAATTTGCCTGGGCTAACAGTCTAGTGTGATTTGTCATCTAGGTGTGTTGTGAGACGATTTTGCTTTAAAGGAACAGTTACTGGTGGTAAGTACCTCAGTGTGCTGGAGTAATCTGTTAGGCCTGCTGTATTTTTCACCGACAAGTGATGGTTGCTCGGTCAGTTTTGCTTGCGGACTACAGACCACAGAGTTTATTTTCTGATATTTGGATGAAAATGTATTGTAATATCGAAAAGTCTGTCTCTGAATTGTGTAATGTAGATTTCCTTTTTTTTGCGCATGTGGTAGTGTATTTCATTGAGGCACTATGCTACAAGCCAGAAAGTCACAGGTTCAATTCTCAGTGTTATTAGATTTTTCAATTGTTCTTATCCACACTATAGCCCTGGTCTGCCTCAGCCTCTAAAAGAAATGTGTCCCAGGAACCTTCCTGGGAGCAAAGGGAGGCTGGTGTTTAAGGCTCACAGTCTCATCCCTCTCTGTGAGCCGTTTCTCTAGAAAATGTGGGAGCCTTGACATTTCACAACCCCATGGGCCTCCATGGTCTGTTACAGGGATAGCTTTACTGTTTAACCGTTTCATATATTTGTTTAATGATGTGCTTTATATTATATATTGTGTGTGTGCATGCACATGCATGCATACATCCATGTGCCTGTGTTTGCATGTGTTTGTTGATACTTGCTCCAATGACCATGAAGCATTTATTTTTGTCTAGCCTGATGTACCTAGAGTATTTTTGATCTTTTGTTTCTGCAGCTTGTGGTGGTGATCTGTTTGGTCTGTCAGGCAGACTTCAGTACCCACACTCTGGCAGCATAGAGTATGGCCACAATGTGAACTGTGCATGGCGCATTACTACCAACACTACAAAAGTGCTACAGTTGAATTTCACAAAGTTTGATATAGAGCATTCTCCAAATTGTCAGTTTGACTTCTTGCAGGTTAGTGTTCATAACAAAATATGGTACCAGTATTTGGTGTTGAATTTTTTGACATTTCCAGTCTTAAATATTTGTAATTTTGTGCATAAGTTTGGCACTGTATAATTAAAATTTCTATTTGATGCAAGTAACAATGTAGTAAAAGTTGTTTTAGTTATGGGTGACTCATATTCGTATTCATATTTTTATAATTTTTATAATTTATATTAATGACCTACCTAAGATCTTGGAGTTAAACAGTATACCTATTTTATTTGCTGATGATACAAGTGTCTTGGTATCACATCCCAATTCTGGGCAGCTAAAGAATTTACTAGATGAGGTTTATTTTATACTTAGTGATTGGTTTTCAAAAAATTTATTGTCTTTAAACACTGTAAAAACATGTTGTATAAATTTTACTGCTAACAACAAGGCGTCTATTGGAAGGGATGTAGGTAACATACTAACACAAATCACGAGCTCTTACGATCTTAAATTCCTTGGTATAACTATTACTAGAACTATGAATTGGGAAAGACATATTGATGAGCTGTTAACTAGGCTGAGTTCAGCTTGTTATATGATAAGGAACATGAAACCCATAATGACTATTACTACCCTGAAAATTATTTATAACTCTTATTTCCATTCTGTCATGTCCTATGGCTTGATATTCTGGGGTAATTCAGCTTCTGCTGAAAAGGTTTTTAGGATGCAAAAAAGAGCTATACGATTAATGGTTGGTTGTGGATATAAACAATCGTGTAGAAATAGATTCAAGGAATTAAATATACTCCCTTTAAGAGCTCAATATGTATACTTACTGATGATGTTCGTTGTTAAAAATAGAGACAAGTTTGCTCTAAACAATGACTATCATGATTTATTAACTAGACGGAGAATGGATCTACATATGAACCAGGTGAATCTGGCTGTATATGGTAGGGGCGTGTCCCACATGGCGGTGAAGGTCTTTAATGCACTCCCTTATAATCTTAAAGAAATTGCTTCCATACCTAATCAATTTAAAGTCAAATTGAAGGACTTTTTGAGTAATAATTCCTTCTACACACTTGATGAATTTTTTAATAGATGATTTTATTTTGCTAAAGTAATTATTAATTGTTCACTTATTATTACAATTAACATAACAATATATATAAAGGGTCTTGGCAGAATTATGATTGCTTACTATATACTAATTGTTATTTTGAAATGTAATTATATTAATTTATGTATTCTTGAATTTATTTCTATAACTTGTTTTCTATGTTTTTCATTGTATCTATGTTAAGATTCAAACTTGACTATTTCCACATCTCATGGAACTTGTTTTCTGTATAGATCTATGGAAATGAAATAAATGAAATTGGTTCCAGAAATCCACATTTTGCAATACAGCCTCCAGATGTAGAACAAGTCAAATTATTTGTACAAAAGTCAACAATACTATAATATTTAACTACATACACAAATTGTGTATATGTCCAACATACCATATAAAACTATATTAAAAATTTAAGACAACATAAATTCCCCAACAGAGTAACCAATTCAATCCATTTCACATCAATCAATCAATCAATAAATCAACCAATCCATTCTTCCTTCCTTATTAAATCACTGTCATAAGAAAACGTTCCATACACATTAAACATACAATATTTCAATTTCTGTAATTAAAAATAAATACCTCCCTTTCACAAACATACCATCTTTAATTTAACATATATTCCTCTACAGAATAAGATGTATGTTGTACCAAATATGACCTCATTACTTTTTTAAACTCATTTTTTCTATCTCCCTAATTTTATTTGGTATTTTATTGTATAATTTTATTCCCATGTTCAGTACTCCTTTTTTATAGGCATTTGTTCTCCAAAACTGAGCATGGAGATTTAACTTATGACGTGTATTGTGATTATGAACTACGTTATTTTGTTCTGACTTTTCTAAATGTAGTTTAACATGGCATACTATTCCAGATATATACATACAAGGTAGTGGAAGCAAGTTTAAATCCTTAAAAAGTTGTCTACATGATGCTAATCTACTTACACCACTAATTATTCTAACAGTCCGTTTCTGCAATATAAATATAATTTTACTTTTTGGGTCGCTACCCCAGAAAATTAAACAATACTCCAAATAAGCATGGAAGTGAGCAAAGTAAATACTCCTTATAACATGTCGGCTTTTTACATCCCTAAGGGATTTTATCATGTAACAGACTTTATGAAGTTTTGAGCTTAAGAACATCATATGTGCTTTCCACTCCATATGTTCTATGTATACCTAGAAATTTCGTTTGACATTTATAGGAGATTTCCATTTTGCCAAATTTGATTTTGAGTTTTCATCAAATCTCTTTCTTGTCTATTATGAAATGCCATTGCTATTGTTTTCTCAATATTCAATATAAGATTATTTGCATTGAACCTTCCATATAACTCATTCATGCTGCAGGATATGTCCCTTTTCAGCTGTTACCAAAATATTTATATCATCTGCAAACAAAACTATTCTTGCCCCTTTGATATTCAAAGGCAGATTATTTATGTATAATAAAAATAATAATGGCCCAAGCACTGAACCCTATGATACTCCATATTTAATTGCTCTTGGAGCCGATAAATATTTTTTGCCATCACAAGTATTTCAACAACTTGCTTCTGGTAAGCCAAATATGATTTAAACCATATAAGTTTGCCACACCTCTGACTCCATATGTTTGTAATTTAGGAAGTAAGGTGTCATGATTTATGGCATCATACGCTTTAGTCAAATCACAAAAAATTCTTTTTTCTTTTTTCTCAGCTGATTCCTGTATATTTGCTAGAAAAGAGTAAATTGCAGTCTCAGTTGACCTATTCATCCTAAATCCATGTTGGGCCTCTGTTAATATGGTATTTTTTGTCAAAAAGGAGAGTAACCTCTTACACATCAACTTTTCCAAGATTTTCAAGAAAGCACACAAAAGAGATATTTGTCTATAATTTTTCATATCCTTCTTGTCTCCCTTTTTATGAAGTGGTTTTACTTTTGCTATCTTAAATCTCTCTGGGAAAATACCTGCTTCTAGAGAGGCATTATGAATGTGGGCTAATGGCGGTTTAACTGCTTCTATACATTTTTTAACCACATAATCCGGTATTTCATCGGTACCTGCTGAAAATTTCCCCCTAAATTTCTTCACCACTTCTAATATCTCGTTTTTTGTCACTGGACAAATAAACATGGTTTTGTGGGGGGGGTCTTAATGTAGTTTTGTCATTACTCTGATGACAACCCACTTCTTCGGAACAGTTTGTTGGTCCTGAAAAGGACCGTGGTTGCTGAGATGCTTGATCGGAGAGGTAGCGCGGCGCGCGCCGGTAAGGAGAGAGGCTAGTTGCGGTGAGTAGCCTGGCTGCAGTGCGGCCGTGGCTGGAGGTTGCTTGGTTGCCGTGCGGCAGTTTGAGTTGGAGGTTGCTTGATCTCAGCGCAGCGGCTGCTGGTGAAAGGCTAGTCGTTGAGCGCGGTCGTAGGAGCCATGAGGCAGTGGCTACGCCAGATGCCCAGTGGGTCGGACAGTAACACGACCACCGGCGAGTCCAGGCGCGGTGCCCCAGTGAGTCGGGTGTGAGAGAGCCAGAGGGCCGAGGCAGTCGTGCCTGGCGCAGCCTGCCCATGCCTCCGAAGACCGAGTGCTGGCGACGAAGCCTGCTGGCTGGTGTTGCTTGGTGTGGCTAGCTCGTAGACTGATGATCAACTGAATCTGAATACTCGGCGTTGGAGCTGCCCCTTTTTATACACTGCTCGGTGGGCGGAGCTAAACTTGAAATTGAGGAGGAAGAATTGATTGGCTAGCGCGCGTAATGGTGTAAATGCGGGCTAGCAGCGAGTGCAGTATAAATGCGAACGTTTTAAGCAATCTGAGTGGTTAGCGCGCGAGATGGTGAAGTGACGTGAAGAGCGAGCATTGTAGAAATGCGTGATAATGTGGGATGTTCCCACAGTTTCATTACAGGTATTTATTCTTTGTGGTGTTTTACAGCACAACATCGTACTATTATTTTGCTTGACAAGCTTTCCTACTATGTCCGTGAAATATAAATTAAACATTTCAGCTATACGCTGTGGATTTGCCTCTTTCCTTGTCCCGCACTTTAGTTCTATTCCCAGTTCCCTTTGCAGGTTATTTCCTAATTCCTTATTCACTATTTGCCACATTGCTCTAGTTTTGTTTTTTGCATTAGCCATATGCCTATCATTTTCCCTTTTCTTAGCTTCTCTTATTACTCTCTTATATATCATTCAATATATATGTATATACTCCTGTTCTTTTACTGTAAGATTTGTTCTCTTTTGCAAACTATTCAACCGACTCATCCTTTTACTGGACTTTCTTATTCCATGAGTAACCCAACCTTTCTTTTGTTGTTTACTCTGGTTAAATAATTTTAAGGGGAAAACCATATCAAAGTAATAATGGGAAGTTTCCATAAAAACCTTAAATTTCCCATTTACATTGGATTCTAAAAACACATCTTGCCACGATTCTTTGTTTAAAATGTATTGCAGTTCTTCCATGCCTCCTTCATTAAACATTCTCCTCCTAACTTTTAATGATCTCCTTACAAAATTTCTTACAAAATTCTCAATACATGTAGATAGTACTTGAGCATAATGATCTGAAAAACCTAGATCCATTACTACTGATGATTTTGTATAATTACTATTATTTATAATGATTACATCAATCAATGATTTAGTATTCTTTGTAGCTCTAGTCGGGACCTCCACTGTGTTTACCAAATTATATACATGCAAAAGATTTTACTGAACTAAATTCTAATTACACCTTCTTAAGTTCCACTTTTAACCCTTCACAACACTTACAGTTTCTTTCACTTTCCATCTCAATACTACAGTAAAGATTTGTGGCATCAGATACACCTTCCACTTCACTGTTCACCGTCTCCCATTATATGTGTGGATTGCATTGCTGAAACTGCTGCATGTTGAAAATATGTCAAACAGGAAATGCATTGAATGAATGCTGAACACAGTGGAGGAAGGGTAACAAGTGTCAGGCTAAGTCAAAATTAAGGAGGAAGTCAGGGAATATGCGCATGAAACCCACTGGCATGCATGACAGTTTCTACTTTGGCTGCCAAGAATATAATAACACTCTTCATGGCATTGAAGTGAAACTGTATATGCCAAAATGCGAAAAACAGACGTGCATATAATGAGAATCACCTGTGTAGTCCTGTACTGTCATGATACATGGCCGCTATTGACATGATTTAACTAGATTTTTGCCTTCATTTATGAAAGTATAAACCATGAATGTGAATTCCCTTCATGTAATGGGCATATAAGTTGTCTTCCAGCACTGATCCATTCATTGTCCACAGATCCACGATGGCAGATCAGCAGGAGCTCATATGCTGGGACGATATTGCAACAGCATTCCAAATATCACATCAACCCACAACAAGATCTACTTATGGTTCCGCACAGATCACTCCAATGCTCGCAGTGGGTTTTCTCTCACCTGGAACTCTACAGACCCAGGTTTGATGTCTGTTTGATTATTTTAGCATTGCTTCCTCTTCCCTTATAGTCTATTTTATTATAAATTACATGTTTAGGCAATCAATGCACATACTGTATGTACAATTAACAGTTTTTGTAGGTGTGTGTTTCCTCTTCATTTGTCCATTCATCTTTCCTCCATTAAATGTATTGTGTGTGTTCACATGAGCATGTGCCTGTGCATTCATGCATAAGCGTAGATCATTGTTGCTGGTATTGACCTCACACACAGAATATATCCACATTATAGAGGTATTTATGTCAGCATTTTTTCCTTCTGAGTTAATAATGTAAACATTTTTAGGGACCCTATTGTTGAGAATCTAGTAATGTAAAAAATGTTCATGTTGGTAATAGTGATCTATATTCATTTGTTTTTGTTTTGTATTATAATAATAAGTTTCTTATCATCCAATATGGCTGTTAAGTGATATGTAAACACAACACAAAGAAAATCAACACCTATCACAACTTCTTTTTTCATGATGTCCTTTTAAACCCCCCATACAAAAGGTGTTGCTATTTTTTAAAGTTTGAGCTTTAAACTAATTATATTGCTTCCACCTACTGAGTAATTTTTATGAAGTAGTATGTGTATGAAAGTAGGAAGAATACTCTGACAGAAGAAGATAGGTGTGACTCGCATACTGAAATACGAAGAGTTTTAACATTTTTAATATTTAAAATTTAGCAATATATATGATGAATATATATTTTAGTTATTTTAGTATAAAGACAACAGGGCATGCAATGCAGTAGTTCGACGTACATCGAAAAGCACCTGAAGATGGCACTTTAGTGCCAAAACATGTAGTGCAAGAGAGAAGAGTAAGGTGAATAAATGTATGCACTGTAAGACGGTCAGAATAAATCATGGACATAAATCAGTGCAACAGGACACTAAAATATAACATTATTCTAAATTTTGGTTATGTCTAAAGCCATTTTATGTGAGTCACAGTGAAAATGAGTTTGGTATGTCTGTGGATAAGGAGTACATTTCTTGAGACTCTAAAATTGGATTTCGGTACCCATGAAATTGAACCTAAGTTTAAGTTTAAACTCTTTGTTTACATACTCCAATATGAGATTGTTATCATGACTGATAATTTATATTTATTATTCTCAGTGTGCGGTTCAGCGAACCCAATTTCCTTTACAACACATGGAACCTTGTCATCACCTGGTTCTCCAGGCCGGTACCCCAACAACCGCGATTGTTTTTGGACATTACTTGCTCCATCAAACCGGCGCATTCAGTTCCACTTCTACACAATGCAGATTGAGGCATCTGCTAACTGTAGCAATGACTACCTTGAGGTTTGTATCTTGTCTTTTACAATCTAAATTTTACATTAGAGAAAGAACTGGCTGATAAGTTACAGTCTGGTTTTGGAATCCAAACGTTCAGCATCATCTAAAACCTGAGATATGATCTCATACTGAGACAACTGAATCCAGTATACATAACTAAAATCTGTTGAGATGATACCCATTTTGAAACAATCCTTCCTTCCTATTTTGTTAGTCCAAGTGGTTGTTCCTAAAGCATTGTCTCCATAGATATTTTGTATGACTTTGTTTTTAATCCACTATATCAGTGATACATTTTAGAGCAGTATAGCATCCTCTTCCTGTCTTTCCTGCCAATAGCAGGAGGTGAAAATATTTTACACTCTGTTTTAAAACAAAATTAGGAAGATCAAGGTGATTTGTAACAAGTAGTGCAATGACATTCTCACCAGACTTAATTAAACTTTGTTAGGCATGGATCACATTATTGTGCTATCCAGATGACAGTTAAGTTGGCTGTGGATCACATTATTATGTGCTAAAATATCACTTGAAATGGTCTCATTTTGAAAGACTTAAATATACTCAGAACAGTGTGACAATAATGAAAAGATGACTTCCAGACAGTGATTTACAGCAGTATTTCCAGGAATGGATTATTTGTATAATATCAGAAGGTGGGTTCTTGGAGATGGCAACAGTCAATTAGGAGTTAGTAACAATACATATACTGTATATATTTTTCTACATAGTCTGTCAAGTTATCTGTCAGACCACGTATGGACCAAATGACCTCTGACAGATTTGAAAGTCATATCATTCTTTTATCTAACTGTTAGAGATATAATTTGTATCTACTGTTCTATAGATGTGAAAGATATTCTGCAACATGTTTCAGATTCTGTCAGGATGGCAGATGAACCGATTTGCAGTGTACTGCAATATGTCCCACCCAAGGCCACTTACAATGCCTGGTAACCAGGCCACTGTGCACTTCCATACCAATGAAGCAGTGAATGATGCTGGCTTTCAGCTCTCTTACTCCAGCATTCAAGGTAATTTCTGTCTGAAGACCAACAATAAAAAACAGCATTAATGAAATGGAGCTTCAGTCATCTTTCAAACATGCAGTTGCAATATTCTTGATTATACATTGGAAATCCTTCCATCAAAATGAAGTGGTGTGAACATTGTCTTCTGTTTCAGGCCTAGTTGCCCTGTTAGTAATTGAAAACAGAAATTTTTCTAGGTCTTCATTTCAACTTTCTTCCTCAGGGTTAATATTTATATATTTTTTGTGTTATCCTATTGGAACTAATTTTCCATTGTTTTTAGTGTTGTCATTGTTGTCATCATCGCCATTGTTGTCATTATCATCATCATCTCATCAGGTACTGGGCCATGTGGTCTGTTACGGTTTCCTNTCCCCCCCCCCCCTTATTTTTATGCTATAATCTCTTTCAGTATTCTTTTTCTTTTCATTATTCTTATATAGTGTTTATACTTGCTTTTGTCTAAATCTGATGGTTTAAAGACTTCTTATTCTTCTGAAAGCTTTGATTTCATTTATGACTTACAAAATGTACTAAATCTCTTATTTATGAAAACTAATTGTCTCTTAATTCTTTATTTATTTTATGGAGAGAAAGGACAACCTACTGCTTATCTCATGACACATATTTCAGTTGATATTAATAACTTTCTGTCAGTCTTCCATCTTGTCCATGATTTTCTGTTAATATAATAGTATTGATATAGTGTTTATTTTGTAAATTTAAGTTATTGCATATTGCCAGGGACATGATGATTTCAATTTTTGTTAAGAAATACAGCATTTTTATGTAACGTACTATTGATGTATACAGACCTTTCTCTCTTTCAGAAGATTGATTGGAATATTTTAATGAAAACTGTTTGAAAATGTACATGGGTATTTAAGTTAAGCTGATATATACAAGTTTTATAAAAAGTTAATAATATTGTTCTTATATCTAACATAAATTGCACTGATCAGGAATATGGATGTAATGAACATCCTTAGATGTTACTGCAGGCCCTGGAATACTTATAGCACATAAAATTGCTTATTTCTTTCATGATCAGGGTTTCAAAACCTTGTGTTTTTTTATGTTTTGATTTAAAGATATCCAAGGCTGCAGAACAAAATATGCATTAAATTTTGCAAACATGTTGCAAGAAAACCATGGGTTACACAGGAGATGATGAGTAAAATGGAGGAGCGAAGGAAATGGAAGAATGTCAACAATGAAGAAGGCAGGAGGAAATACAGGAGACTGAGGAATGAATTGAAAAGAGCCATGGACAGGGCCAAAAAGGAATATCTTGAGAAGATATGTAATGAGATTATGGAATTTCAAAGAACAGGCCGTTATGATTTGATGTACATGAAGACAAAAGAACTAGGATGGAAAGAGAATCATGGGATTCAAAATGTTGGCATCGAAGACTCCCAGGGGAATAGAATAGTAGATCAGAGGCAAGTGCTGAAAATTTGGGAAAATTATATTTCAGAACTATATGATCGACCTAATCGGCCAGAAACCTTAGAAGTTGAACCGGAAGAAGAAGTAGATACAGACGAGAAAGGACCATATATTTTACAAAGTGAGGTGGAAAAAGCTATCAAGGAAATGAGGAAGGGAAAGGCTACAGGAGATGATGATGTACCTGGAGATGTGCTCAAGTTACTGGGAGAAGGTGGTTTGAAAACACTGACAAAACTAATGAACACCATATATGAAAGTGGAGAGTGGCCCAAGGACTTTACAGAAGTTACAATGATTGCCTTAAAGAAAAAGACAAAAGCTACAAAATGCAGCGACCATCGCACAATAAGTCTTATTGCACATACAGCAAAGATAATAGCAAAGATACTTAAAAGAAGAATTGAAAGGAAAATAGAGGATGTACTTGGAGAAGATCAGTTTGGATTTAGAAGAGGAAAAGGAACCAGGGATGCAATTGGGATGATGAGAATTATAGCGGAACGAACTTTGGAGATAGATGAAGAACTGTGTGTTTGCTTCATAGACTGGCAGAAGGCATTTGACCGGGTAAACTGGACCAAATTAATGCAGATCCTGAAAGAAACAGGTATCGATTGGCATGAAAGAAGATTGATTAGCAAATTGTACATGGATCAGAAAGTTAGAGTACGACTGGACAGGGGGGAGACAGGAAGTGTGCAGATTGGAAGAGGAGTTCGACAAGGATGCTGTTTATCACCAATTCTGTTCAACTTGTACAGCGAATGCCTTACCAAGGAAGCTCTGGATGGGCTCGGTGACTTCAAAGTAGGAGGGCAAATTATTCAAACTGTGAAATATGCAGATGACCTTGTGTTAATGGCTAAGGAAGAAACTGTGCTACAGGGCATGATTGATAGACTAATTGAAATTGGAAGGTGCTATGGCATGGAAATGAATGTGGAGAAAACAAAAGTAATGAAAATTTCGAGACAACCAACCCCAGTCACAATAAAGATAGACCAAAAACAAGTGGAGAATGTGAAATGTTTTAAATATTTGGGTAGCTTGTTAACAGATGATGGAAGGTGTACTTGTGAAATTAAATCCAGGATTGCCATGGCAAAAGCTGCATTTAGCAAGAAGAAGAATCTTTTTACCAGCAAATTGGACTTAAATTTGAGGAAGAAACTAGTGAAATGCTACATTTGGAGCATAGCTCTGTATGGGGCTGAAACATGGACACTTAGGGCAGTAGATCAGAAACATCTGGAAAGTTTCGAAATGTGGTGTTGGAGAAGAATGGAGAAGATCAGTTGGACCGATTATGTGAGAAATGAAGAAGTGTTAATTAGAGTCAATGAGCAGAGGAATATCCTACATGAAATAAGAAAACGGAAGGCTAATTGGATTGGTCATGTTTTACGCAGAAACTGCCTTCTAAAAGAAGCTATCGAAGGAAAGATAGATGGGCGGATAGAAGTGACAAGAAGACGAGGAAGAAGACGTAAGAAGATGCTGGATGACCTTGGGGACAGAAGAGGATACTGTCATTTGAAGGAGAAAGCTCTAGATCGCATGAAGTGGAGGAATTGTTTTGAAAGAGACTGTGGACCTGTCGTCTTGACAGATTACTGATGATGATGTCTGAAACATAGTGATAAGAGTTATCAGATGCTGCAAATAGTAGCAATGGCCCCAAGCATGAGATGATGTAGATGCGGGGCTAGCAGTGAGCACAGTATAAATGCGAACGTTTGGAGCAATTTGATTGGTTAGCGCACGTGATGGTGAAAAGTGATGTGAAGAGTGTGCGTTGCAGAAAATGTGTGATAATGTGGCATGTTCCCACAGTTTATAACATTTTTGTCTACACATTTTCAAATCTTACATTATAATATACGACAGTATGTTCTTTGCTGATAAAAGCAAAGTTAATTCCATTCATTTATCATAAAAACTGTATTAGATACAGCATTTTCAAATATAGCGCAAGCACCCTAACAGGCACAGACAGTTAAACGCAGAGCAACAATGGGCACATAAATGTGCACCAGCAGGAGGCATTTAAATAAACTCTGGCCAGCTCAAGCTACTACCACTTCAAAAGTCTGGCATTTAAAGGTTAATTAACTTGAGATATATTCATCTACAGAGTAAAATATATGTTGTAATATGTAGGATCTAAACTCCCTTCTAAATTGCTTCATTGTTTATAAGTGTTCAGATATTGTCACATGTAGAGGTGTGACTATAGTTGGGGTTTGGATTGGTGAATGGATTTATTGACCATTTATTCATACGACTTATAACTACAATTAATTTCAGCCCTATCACTGATCTGCACGCTTTACAAATCACTGGAGCACATACTAAAACTTCTCAGCCTGCTTTCACTCATTTCTTAACAATGGAGATTCTTCAGCTTCTGTGCTTAAGTCGTTGCCAACTGGCTAATACTCCACAATTCGCAAATCACCACAGCACCCACTAAGCCTATTCCAGCCTGCTGTCTTCACCATCCGTTTCCTAGTAATGGCTTCTAACAATGGAAATTCTTCAGCTTCACATATTCAAGTCCATTCTTCACAGCCTCTCATGCAGTGCTCAACTGAACTCATTGTTCCAGCTGTCCTGGTTATAATTTCTTTGCACAGACCACATTGAAAACACCACCCTTTTATTATTGCATTGATGTCCATTGCCATGGGAATGTGTTTACTGACCTGTTTTCCCCGAAACTGCTGCAGTGTGGGCCACAGAAAACACTGATTTTCTATTGTGTGCATGGGTGTTGTGAGTGTTACCTAGTAATGGCTGCTGTTTATAGAGGCACTGTTTGGCAACGGGTCTGTATGCCACAGTATCTTTGTGATGTGCTGCATCATAAATGGTCACAAAAGTAAGACTAGAGCAAGTTGCAAATTCATGCAGTCCAGCTTGTGTGTCAATTTTTAGGTAAGCACAGCTTTCCATGAGTGACACACCTTTCCTGTTCATCAAACATAATTTACTTTGTCTTATATCTGTTTCCTAACCTTAAGAAAATGTTCAAGGACAAAATATTTGAGGATGTGGAAACAGTTGAATTCTGTGCAATGCAGCAGTTATTGTTGACTACCATCCTACATCCTGCAGTATTATATATAGTGTTATGTTATATTACACCTTATATTATATATTTTGGGCTACTGACAGCGGCATCAAAGAATCCATAAATCAAATGAAGACTCTGTTTTACATCACAGAAACAGATTCTTATGCCTGTTTAGGTAGGCAGAAATCTGGAAGTTTGACAAGACATAAACTGGAAGTGTACACCACGTTACAGTAGCAGTACTGGTTCATTTTGTTTCAGGTTTTCCAGGTTGTGGGGGTGTGCTGACCGCACCCTCTGGTGACATTCTCTCCCCAAATCATCCTGACAGGTACCGTGAAGATATGGACTGCGAATGGCATATTCAGTTGCCAGTTGGTGAGCGGATACGCCTTACATTCCTGACTTTCTCACTTGAAGATTCACGTGGCTGCTTGTTTGACTATGTTGCCGTGAGTAAAAAGTTGTTATTCTGAGCATCTGGAAGTTGCTCAACAAAATATTTCTTTATGAGTGAATGTCATAGATTGATTAACCTGCCATTTGTTAAGTTAATGGCTTTTGTCTCATACCAGCCAAATGCCAAGTCAGGTGAAATCTCAAATGTGGATGGAAAGTGTCATTGTGTGCTGGCTGGTGTGGCCTTTCATGCATTTCAGAGATGTTGATCAGTGAGCAGTTAATACTGGTGGACAGGTTATTCCCAGTAGGAAATCTGTTCAGCCTGAGATAACCTGTCCTAAATTTACTTCATCAAAAACAAATTCATTATAAAGTGCCCTGTGTCTGAATCCAGGCTTCCATGGTGCAGACTGCAATTACTGATACAATTGTTTGGGTGTGTCAGAAACTTTGAGTGTTCTGACGTATAATTACTGAGATGTTGCTTGCCAAAGAAGTAAAAGGTCCTTAGTAAGTTACTTGTAATGTTTTCCTTTTGGTACCTTTGAAAGAAATTGTTATTTATTGACTTAGTGGTGCCTTTCAAAACACAATTTATTTCCAACCATAGTATATTAAAAGTCACCTGTCATTTCATATTTATGTACAAAATGAAATGGTGATATTCACTAAAAGTAAACAATTCACATTCAGACTTCACCTTGGGTTCCACAGAAGGCGATTTCTTAACACTTTGCGGACCGGACGCATGATATCATGCTTTTTGCTTTTAAACGTGGCGGACCGGTTGCATGATATCATGATTTCAGGACATGTTAGGTTATAACACACTATACCTTGCTCTGGTGCCAGGCAACTGCAATGAATGCTGCGTAATAAATCTTTGGA
Organism: Cryptotermes secundus; assembly: GCF_002891405.2. Lineage (NCBI taxonomy): Eukaryota > Metazoa > Arthropoda > Insecta > Blattodea > Kalotermitidae > Cryptotermes > Cryptotermes secundus. The sequence goes on along the minus strand of NW_019735564.1, from coordinate 1,042,400 downwards.
ATGTATGCTAGGTATTCAGTAACTTGACCTGGCTGGCTGAGGTCCCTACTCCAAAAGAAAATAAAGTTTGCCCCTTCCAGCTGTTTATGTACCAGGCAGGAAGTTAGTAGAGGGGAATATGTTTCAAGGACAAAAGCAGTTGAAGGCAAAGCAATCTCTCTGACTTGTTTTCCGATGAGCTATCTGACATGCCTTGTGGAGGAGTAGTGATTAGTGACTCAGAGAATGGAAGTGACAGGGGTCAACAAAGAATTGTGGCCACAGATAATAAAAGTGAAAGTTGCCTTGTGGCTTATAAATTGTGCCATTTTCAATTCATTTTTGGTTTACAAAAATCTAAACCCTGATTCGAAATTGAAATACAAAGCATTTCTGTTGAATGTGGCAAAGGCTTGGGCTACAGACCAGATGGTGGCGGTAGAACCAGAGTCAGACAGACTTAGTGCGACCTAGTCCATCAACTCCCACCCCACGCAGGCCTCATGTGAACACCCCTGGGCGACTCTCGGCTGATATGCGGAAACATACCCTTGTGAAAATTGTGAAGAGTGAACATTCCAAGGGGAAGCATCCTTCTAGGCAATGCCGTGTTTGCACAGTTCACGAAAAAAGGACTATGACTGTCCACATTTGCAAGTGTGTAATGCCACTTCACAAAGGGGAATGTTTCCAGAAATATCACACTCTCAAGCATTTCTAGGAGCATTGGTAAGTGTTCTCCAAAAATTGTAGTTCATAAAATTAATTATGTGATTTTATATTAATTTTTAAAGTGAACCGTGCACAAGTTAGGGTAGTAGGTATAAAAATGCTGGTCCCCAGGATGATTTAAATGTTTAAATCGCCAGTCCGCAAAGTGTTAAGTAGCTGAGCAATAAGTAGCTCCATAAAAAGAACCCCATTTAGTTACAGTCAGTAAATGAAGAACAGTTGTTCTGATGTCCTATGCTAATTATCTCTTCAGATAAGAACAGGTTTGGACCAGAGTGCTTCAACTGTGGGACGCTACTGTGGTAACAGCCTACCCAGTCCATATACATCTGTTGGGAATGAGCTAGTTTTGTATTTCAAGTCAGATTGGTCCTTCAGTGGTGAAGGCTTCCACATCAAATATGAAGCGTGTAAGTGGGTAACTCCAATTTTATTTACCTAATAAAATTGCTCTTTCAATATTGCATGCATCTAGTAGAACAGATTTATGTATAACAGGAACTACGAGTATTTTCTTTAATTTTGATTCTTGAAGCTCTGTCAGGGTATGTGGAAATAATTCTGTTTCTGACATTAAAATTTATAATTGCTATTTATCCTAGTATCCTCTTTAATATCTTCTTCCAAAGTTACTTATTGTTTAATTTTTCTGGGTCAGGTTTTTGAATACTGTTGCTTGATGGAATAGTGAGTACTACTTTACACTGTTATAGCTTACAGTCATTATTTTCAATCACATCTTATGATTGATGTTTGTAGTTTGGCTTTATTTCATTTACAAAATATTTAATTTTAGTTTTTTAGATGTAAAAAGAATATAAGAGTAAGAAATTACTGTAATAGAGTCTAAACAGAATCATTTTGATAGAGCAGCTCACCTTGTCTGTACCACAGCTGAAACCAGGTCATTCCTTTCAAATGTACATATCAGCAGGACATGAGTGGAGGATGGGGGAAAAAAGAGACAGCAGTAAAAGGGCTGGCAAGCAGAGCTCATGAAGTGTATACAGGCAACAGACTGATAAGTAGCACCATTACAAGAATGGCTGATGAGGCTGAAAAGTGTAGATGAATGAAAATAAAAAACGTATATAACTTGACTGACTATATATACAATGTTGTGTTGACAGATTTCCTAACATAAAACAAGAGGCTATGTAAAATGTAAGAAAATCTTAAACTTCTGAATTCAGATAATGTTAAAGGTTTGAATAGAAGCATTCTATTATGTTACATGGTAACAAAGATTGCATATGTTTCCATCAACAAATTTTAATGTATCAGATGTAGGTTGCATGTTTCAGCATAAGCTCTATGCCATCTTCAGACTATTTTACATGAATGTCTGAAGGACATGCTGTATATATCTCAATACTGACTTATTTTAGTTCTGCTTATATTTAGGATGGCCCATTCCAACATTTAGATTATAGTTGCATAAAATACAAAATAAATTAATGTTGTATACTATGAATGTGCAGATGGGTCATCCTTGATATAAATACAATTAAGATGAGCTAATATTAAGATATATATATATATACAAGGGTCGTACTGAAGGTCATGAACAACAATTTTTTGTAAAGTAACATGGTTTATTATTGACAAACCAAATACACCACCTCAATCTACAGACCTTTCTTTATTTTTCCACATAATCACCACTTCTTTGTACAAATTTCTTCCAGAGTTCTGGGAGTTTGAAAATTCCACTTCTGTAAAATTCCATTCCAGCCATCTGAAGACACTGACACACTGCTTTCTGAATTGCCTCCCTTGTCTCAAAATTCCCACGCAGTTGATCCATCACAAATCCAAAAAGATGATAATTGGAGGGTGCCACATCAGGGCTATAGGAGGGGTGTGGAAGAACTTCCCACCCCATCTTTGCAATTGCTTCCAATGTGAGGCGAGCAGTGTTGGGGCAAGCGTTGTCATGCAGGATGATGATGTTTCGTCCCAGACATTTATCGTGCCATGCACGACGGAGCTTGTGCAGCATCTGGACATAACGAGCAGCACTGATGGTTAGCCCAGGTTCCAGGAATTCAGCCAGAATAAACCCCTCTGCATCCCAGAAGACTGTGCTCATCACCTTTGCAGCTGATGGCACTGTCTTTGCCTTCTATTTTGATGGAGAATGCAAATGGTGCCATTTCGTTTCAGGCTCGAAATGGTGAAACCAGCTTTCGTCACCTGTCACAATACAGAGCAAAAAATCATCGCTTTCGTGTCGATATCTCTGCAGCAGTTCTGAGGTGATGGCTTTTCACTGACCTTTGTGGTCTTCGGTCAATAACCGCGGGGCCCAAAGAGCACAAACTTTCTTATAGCCCAAGCTCTCAATCATCTCCTATACTGCACTGTGCCCTATTCCAAGTTTTCGGGCTGTTGTGTCCACAGTCGCACGCCTGTCATCTTGAATGATCTCATCCACTCTTTCCTTGTTGCGTTCAGTTGAGGCTGTTTGAGGACAACCGCTTCGAGGCTCATCTCCGATGCTGGTGTTCCCATCTTTAAAATGTTTCACCCATCTTCGAATACTGCTCGCAGCCATGCACACTTCCATAAGCATGCTGAAGTCTCTGGTGAATTTCTGCAGCAGGGATTTCCTCTTTCACAAGAAATTCAATGACAGCACGCTGGCAAAAGGACATATGGTTGTTGGCCATTTTGTTAGGAATGATACTGGTCACATGATGCAAGCTATTGACATCACAAGACACTCAAGGTTAACACAACAGCTGGTTCCACCTACCACCATACTTTCTTTCGTCTGCTGTTCCCAGGTTGCATGCAAAAAAAAGTTGCTCACGACTTTCGGTACGACCTACGTATATATATTTTTCTCTCATACATTCATGCAAAGTTCTGATCATGGCATGCAGCTTTTGCTGAATCATGTAACCTGCAGTTGATATATTAACATTTTTAATTTCACTGCAAGATATTCAATTTTTCATAATGCTAAAGATGTCAAAAATGTTTAATTTTTCTTCATTATTTTCATCTCTCCATACTAAAGAGAATACATATTGTCATACACTTATTAAATTTGCAAACCTTGGGTCTGTGTTGTGATATATTTAATTAATAATTAGGAGATAACCTTCAAGGTTATGTATTTCAGTCATATTTGGATATTACAGGTAATTGGAATGAACATTTTTATGAATTTTATAATTTAGTGTTATAATAATGTTTCACTGTAACATTTCCCTATTCTGAATTTTTCTCCTTCATCAGATTGCAGTCTTACTGTCCAAACAGTCTAAAATGCCTGGAGTAGAACCCACATACCTTGTGTTTCAGTGTGTGGTGGTGTATTCAGTGAGCCTAGTGCAGTGCTCAAATCTCCATTCTACCCCAATTCATATCCTACAAACCGTATCTGTATTTATGAAATAGAACTGCTCCCTGGGCAGGCAGTGGAGCTCTGCTTCCAAGACTTTGAAGTGGAGGACACATCCTCACCCCCATGCCTTTATGACTATCTTGAGGTGAGTAATCTTGTGGTTTTGCTCAGTCTCTTCGTACAATGTTAGTGGTCTTAAATCAGACAAATAATTCTTCATGTTAGGAGTATCAGTGGATGCTTTGCATTTAACTTGAATATAATTTTCTTTAAGTGTTTTTCATTTACACAAGCCCTGAATATTGTAATTGTTCTCTGTAGTAACTGATCATAATTATACTAGAGCCTGTCACTCAACAGTGATATTAATTAGTGTAAAAAATTATTACTTGACTACCCTGACGTGGACAAACTTAAATGCAGAAAAAGTGTAACAGAGTTACCACAGGGCAAGGTAGTAGCAAGGCACTGTCATATTTTAAAAAGAAATTGAAAAATATGATACTGTCTTCAATGCTTTGTTATGGCTTTGGGCCAAACCTCATCATTTCAGTTTATATAATGCTGTAGGCTTGTGCAAGTCTTGAATTTTCTAGATTGAATCAAGAACAAGATTTTTTTTAGCTCAATTTGAATGTTAACCAGTCAAGTGGTTATGACATTTGTAGATGTTATGCGGTACTGTGTACCATAATGGCCATGACATCAGTAGAAGTCTTACATGTTTCTAACTGCTATGTATTATTATTATTATTATTATTATTATTGGAGGGGGTGGGTTTCCCCATGCATCGCGACCAGTGGTCTATTGTACGTCCCCCTGTGATATTCTACCAGTCTCTATACCCTACTGATACTGGTGCATGCCATCAGTCCCGACTCAGCCAGCGAGTTCGGCCTCTACTGGCTCAGCGGTATCTAGATGCTTCCCCCATCTACCAGAGGTGTTAGAGACTATTGTTGGGTGGGAAATGCCCTTAATAATTTGGCTCAGAGGCCTCCTTGAGGCATGAGGTTCTTTTACATGCTGTAAAGCTACGACACAGGACCCACAGCTTAAAGTCCCTCCCGGAGGACTTGTTCCCTGAATTTTTCCGCCCTTAAAAATTCCACGACCTCTGCCGGGTTTGAACCCGCGTACCTTGAGTCTTGAGGTGGGAATGTTACCGCTAGACTCCGGAGGCCGCTTACTGTGTAATAGATATAATAGCAGTTGATAATGCAGACTTGTACTCTGTGCTCGCAAGATGTTCTAGTTGCTTCAGAGTATGACAAGAAGTTGTTGATTGCTTTGTGGGATGTTGATGCTTGAAAATGGATATTTATTTCTGTTAGAATGAATATTACTACCATGTACAGACGATCAGGAAAGCAGAGCATGCCTGATGAATACCGGCAAAAACTCCCTTCATAGTGGACTAGCCTGAGCTAGTGGCAGCAGTGATATTGTTGTCCCTAAAAGGGCTGTTTGTTGGAAGCTGGGCTTGCCTGCTGGATGCTGGGCGAAGTTCTCATTGCAGCAGACTACTAGCCAGCACTAGTGTTGGCATTTTTCCTTGAAACAGCCCACTGATTGCAAGCTGGTAGAATGCTGGGTGCAGTAGCAGGTTAGCCGGTGATGGTGGCAGCAAGGCCAGTTGGATGGCGAAGCTCTTACTGGTGATCACTGGTGGAGCTGTCTGCAGTGATCACTGGTGGAGTTGGCTGCGATGCTTCTACTGGTAGACTCACTGTTGCGGTGTTCTCTTGATGCAAGCATAGTTGTAACTGATCCTAGCGTGTTGGATGTCCACTTCTTTATACTGTGACATGTCTAACCATTGCTGGGCAACAGGAGGTGGAACGAGTTACCATGAAGACAGACCCTTGATAAACGTTTGGTTGCCAAATTATGCAACAGTGGAAATGAGATTACGCAACAGTAAGGAAAGTGGTGTTTGTCCATGCAAAACCGAGCCAAAGTGCGCTGGTTACTACGCAGGGTTGCCCAGCGACACCTTTGTAAACACAACATCACGCAACAGGGAAGCCCGTGCAGTGACTGTTGCTAGGCAATCAGTAAACACGATGTCACACAACAGTGAAAGCTATCGCATAACTGCTTTCTCTGTTGTCAGTGCAGAAGCTACATAACAGGAGTATTCATCAGTTAGAGGGAATAACCAGTCAGTTGCAGTCTAGCCTTCGCCGGAAGCAGGAGAAGTAATTGTGATACTGCCGATGGCAGTAGTTGTGAGATTGTAAATTGTGTAAATGTAAGAGCGAGTGGAATAAATTCACTAGGTCCAAGATGGCGTGAAGTTATTTGTCATGTTACAAACACCCAACACGTGAAAATACTTTATCACTAGGTGGCCCAAGTACCAATTGGCATTGGAGCTGCCATGATGAGCACTGATAAGGTAACACTTGCTTCACTGTGGGAGGCTCCCACAGCTTGATAGCTGTCCTGGGTTCAAGTACTTTTGACTAAACATTATGGAAGGTCCTAGCAAAAATATGTGTGTAAGTGGTGAGGAGGTGTTGTATGAACTGTTACAAGAGAATGAATACAGTGGTATTTCAGAGAGTGAATATAGTAGTGATAGTGAAATAAATCTGAAAATTTTGTCAGATGATGAACAGAGTGTTAGCTCTGATGAAGCAGAAAATGTAAGCGACAACAGTAGCATGCAACCTGATGTATGGGCAAATTCAGGTGCCAAGCGACAACATTTTCCATTTACTGGCAAACCTGGAATAAATATTGATTTAGAAGACCCAATTAACCCCCTGGAATGTTTTTGAGTTCTTTTGTATGCCAGACATGTGGAAGTAATAATCAGAGAAACAAATCAGTATGCCTCAAAATTTTTAGGAAACACGTGTAATCTAAAACTAAAATATAGGGCCAATCGCTGGGCTGGTATTGAAAACTACATAATTATAAGGTATTCACAGTATCTACTACTTGAGTCGCAGCAGTGTTTCCATTGGTATAAATGTTTTAGTTACGATTTCATAGTCTGTAAAAGATAACCATTTTGCAGTTATGTTTGGAAGAACAGTTCAGTTCATTCGTCCATACTAGCCTTTAGCTTGCAAATGAAGTAAGGTTTTTAAGCCCACATGGCAATAAGAAATTCTATTTATCAACGAGGCATACATACACAGTGTCCCTAGACAGATTTGTCAGTTATTATGATCGTGTTTCACCCTGATGGTGTGTCTACTTTGACATAGTGGAGGGGCTTGCATATTCAAATGACCCTGAGGCTATGTCGGCGGTATCATAGCTATTGGTAGGACCACCCCTGCTGGACAGGTCAAAGGGGATGACCCAGACTAAAAGAGATACCCTGGTCCTCCAGGTTGGGGGTTGGGCAAGAGGCTGATGACTTCCCACTGTAAAAAAATATAAATGTCTCAAAACCTGGAATCAAGCCTCAGAAACCTCAACAGAATGGAAGACAACAATTGGCAAAGAATATGGACTGCTCTCTAGGTACATGGAATGTGAAAATCCTCAATCAACCGGGTGCCATGAAATCAGTATTAGAATAGATAGATAAGTACAATATGAAAATCACAGCCATACAGGAAATTAGATGGCTGGGTAAAGGAGTCATGGACTTAAAGAAACACACTGTATGTTACAGTGGTAAAGCAGAAGGCAATAAGGAATTTGGTGTAGCCTTTGTAATAGAATGAGAATTTAAAAGCACAATAATAGACTTTAAACCAGTAAGTGAAAGAATTTGCACCTTGAGAGTTAGAACAAAATTTTTCAATATGAAGTTGATGAACGTGCACGCACCTACAGAAGAGGAGGTCAAAGACTATTTCTATCAACAAATGGAAGAGACATATGATTCAATACCAAGTAATGACATAAAGGTTATTTTAGGGGATCTTAACTCCAAAATAGGTAAAGAGAAGGAATACAGAGGAATAACTGGGACAGAAAGTTTACATGATACAACCAACCATAATGGAATAAAATTAATAGATTTTGCAGAAAGTAAGAACTTGATCATCAGCTCTCCATACTTCCTGCACAAAAATATACATAAAGGAACATGGGCAGCACCGGATGGGGTAACCTTCAATCAAACAGATCATGTCTTCATAGAGGAGCGATTTGCAATGACTGTCCTGGACATAAGAACATTAAGAGGAGCCACCTGTGATAGTGATCATTACGTAGTAGAGGTTAAATATAGATGTAAAATAAGTTGTCAAAGATCTAAGCAGTATGAGAAATGCAAGAAATTTAATATTGACAAGATTACGGAGAGTGATAAGAGAGAAACATTTAAAAAAATTAATTAATTACAATAGAGCAAATAAAGAAGTAATGGTAGAAGGGATATTGGTAGATTTTAAAACCGCAATAATTACAGAAGCCGAGAGGACACTCCGATATCAAGAGAAACAGGATAATAGAGAATGGTTCGACAAGGAATATAGGGAGAGTATAAACCTCAAGAATAAGAAATATATGGAATATATGGAAAGACCAACAAGAGCAAGAAATGAGGCATATAAAGAAGCAAGAAGGAAAGCAGACAAGATTTGCAGGAAAAAGAAACAGGCCTTTCTAAATGAGCAATTACTGAAAATGGAAGAAGACTTAAAACATAACAAAACAAAAAATGCCTTTGGTCAAATCATATATACGAAAGAAGGTTTCAAACCAAAAATAGAATTTATCTGAGACAAAAAAGTGCTTCTAATAAATAATAAAACAGAAGTTATGAATACATGGAAAGAATACTTTGAACAATTATTAAATCAAAATCAGAATATGGAAGATAACGAGGACAATGAAGAAGAAAATACAGACGATGGAGAAGGGGAAGAGGAAGAGATAATAGAGCCTCCAACAAAGGAAGAAGTGGAAGAAGCAGTAAAGGAATAAAAACTAAATAATGCACCAGGAGGAGATAACATACCAGCAGAATTATTGAAGGCAGGAGGACAAGAAGGAATAATAGCACTCCACAGAATTATAAATAAAGTGTGGGAAGAAGAAAAGATACCAAAGGATTGGGGAAAGAACATTATATGTCCCATATTTAAGAAAGGGGATAAATTAACATGTAGTAACTATAGAGGTATATCATTACTACCGACAGCATATAAAATTTTAACAAGGTTACTAAAAAGAGACTGGATCCATATATAGAAAAAATAATAGGAGAATATCAATCAGGATTTCGACCCAATGGGTCAACAATAGACAATTTGTTCATCCTGAGACAAATAATGGGAAAATGCTGGGAATTTAATGCAGATATTTACCTATGCTTCATAGATTTTAAACAAGCATATGATACAATAATAAGGAAGAAATTAAGGATGATTATGTCCACTTTTGGTATTCCAACAAAACTAAGTAGAATAATTAACTTAACCATG